>NC_140016.1:9862134-9982134 GCF_964263955.1 Coregonus lavaretus
GAGAGGGAGAGAGAGGGAAAGAGGGAGAGAGCGGGAGAGAGGGAGAGAGAGAAGAAGTGAGAGGGAGAGGGAGAGAGATGGAAAGAGATGGAGAGAGAGGGGAGAGAGAGGGAAAGAGAGGGAGAGAGAGAGAAAGAGAGGGAAAGAGAGGTAGAGATGAAAAGAGAGAGAGGAAAAGATAGGGAGAGAGAGGGAGAGAGAGGGAGAGGGAACGAGACAGAGGGAAAGAGAGGGAGAGAGAGGAAAGAGAGGTAGAGAAAGGGAGAAAGAGGGAAAGAGAGGGAGAGAGAGGGAAAGAGAGGGAAAGAGAGGGAAAGAGAGGAGAGAGAGGGAGAGAGAGGGAGAGAGAGGGAAAGAGAGGGAGAGAGAGAGAGAGAGAGAAAGAGAGAGAGGGAGAGAGAGGGAAAGAGAGGAGAGAGGGGGAGAGAGGGAAGAAAGAGGGAGAAAGAGGGAGAGAGCGGGAGAGAGGGAGAGAGAGAAGAGGAGAGAGGGAGAGAGGGAGAGAGATGGAAAGACATGGAGAGAGGGAGAGAGAGGGAAAGAGAGGGAGAGAAAGAGAAAGAGGGGGAAAGAAGAGGTAGAGAGAGGAAAAGAGGAGAGAGGGGAAAGAGAGGGAGAGAGAGGGAGAAAGAGGGAGAGGGAACGAGAGAGAGGGAAAGAGAGGGAGAAGAGAGGGAAAGAGAGGGAGAGAGAGGAAAGAGAGGGAGAGAAAGGGTGAGAGAGGGAGAGAGAGGGAAAGAGAGGGAGAGAGTGGAGAGAGAGGGAGAGATAGGGAGAGAGAGAAGAGAGAGAGGGAGAGAGAGGGAAAGAGAGGAGCGAGAGGGAGAGAGATGGAAAAAGAGGAGAGAGAGGGAAAGAGAGGGAGAGAGAGGGAAAGAGGGAGAGAGGGAAAGAGAGAAGAGAGAGGAGAGAGAGGGAAAGAGAGTGAGAGAGGGAGAGAGAGAGGGGGAAAGAGAGGGAGAGACAGGGAGCGAGAGAGAGAGAGAGAGAGAGAGAGAGAGAGAGTGAGAGAGAGAGAGAGAGAGAGAGAGAGAGAGAGAGAGAGAGAGAGAGAGAGAGAGCGAGAGCGAGAGCGAGAGAGAGAGAGAGAGAGAGAGAGAGAGAGAGAGTGACAGAGATGAAGGAAAGACACCTAGATGTGGAGAAGCGGACAGACCAGAGATAGGGGAAAGATTAATGTTTGTAGAGAGGAAGAGAAACAGAGGGTTGAAGAGAGAAGAAGAATGACTTTACAATCAACAGGGAAGCATTTTACTGTTGTACCCAGACTAATCCTTGAGAGGATAATTTACAGTGAGAGTGATGACACTTGGCATTCTGTGGCTGGAGAAGGAGATTGGCGATTGGGTTAACAGGGTAAACAACACACAGCTGAAGCATACAGTGACAGACACAGCAGGAGGACAGGACCACTCACTTACTTGCATGACAGTTGGTTTATACCGTGTATGAAATAACAGTCTCCACCGTTCACACAGTACGACTTCTCTGTGTCGTTACAGCGCTGGGCGTGACTCGAGCCTGGAGACAGGGTAGTGGTCACTATTGAAGAGAAGGAAAGTGTAGAGGTCACTACGGAGAGGGGTAATAAATGGTTACTAAGGAAGAAAGGGAAAGAACGTGGCCGTGGTGGATGTCAAGAAAGAGAGAATAAACATGGTGGTAACTAAGGAAGAGAGAAAGAGCATGATGGTTGTAAAGGAAAACAGAGTCTGTGGTAGTTAATGAAGAAGGTTGAAAGAGTGTGAATGTCATACTGTAGATAGAGGATGGTGTGTCTGTGGACTCACGGCTCTGGACGCTGATGCTGCTCGTAACGTTCTCCTGGCCCAGTGTGTTCTCAACCACACACGTGTAGTTCCCAGAATCCTCCAGCCTCGCTCGGTTGATCTGGACCTTGGAGTTTTTCCTTCAGAGAATGAGAGGGAGAGAGAAGGAGAGAAAGAGAGAGAAAGAGACATGGAGTGAAAGTGATTCATTTGAGTCAATATGAATGGTTGCTCAAAACAGAAACAGCAGGAGTCTTTTTTGGAACCTCTTGTCTTTGCTGTGTGTGAATGTGTGACTGGAGTTTGGCCGGTCTCTGAGACTCACTTATTGGTCTTGATTTTGACATCTTTTCCCCTCTGGAGCTCTCTGCCATCTTTGTACCACTGGAAGGAGGGGCTGGGGTTCCCTGACGCCTCACACTTCAGATACAGCTTCTCCCCCTCCATTAGCGACTGGCCCCGCATTGGCCGCAACTTAGGGGCCCCAGCTAGGAAGAGAGAGAGAGAGAGAGAGAGAGACTTCAATTTATTACTCAATAGCCCTCCAGGTGAACCCTGACCCCAGCTGGCGTTTTGACCTGGGCACTTGACACTTTACTAATTTATTCTCTGTTCCAAACCACCTCCGTTACAGAGCAGCTCAGTATTATGTGACTACATACACTAACACTGGACTGAATCCTGGAGAGTCAGTGTTTTCACCTCGCATTTCTTTGTCTCTTTAAAAAGAGAGGGACGAGTTAAAGCTATTCTAGCTATCCTCTGCTGTGGAGCTTTGATATGGAGCGCTGTGTTTTCCAACCTCACTCTGCCATAAGCTGGCACAGTGTGAATCTCTGGAGACCCTCGCTCTCTTCCCCTTAAAAAATATATCAGCCTGCAACACTGACATGAGCCAGAGCAGGGGAGCACAAAGGAAAGTCCACTATGGAATGACATTTGGGATTTTGCTTGTCAAAAAAGATACACGTCAAATAACGATTTTTGACGTGTCAAATAACACTATTTGACGCATCAAATAAGCTTGTTGACCAATCAGGACCTGAATATGACACATAGTAATTAAACACGTTCATTAATGTTTTACGAAGTTATTACACATATATTACAATATCACTTGTATTTCATATGTCACAGCGATTCACTGACACGTATGCTATGATGCTGGTAAAGTTTTGTCTCGTGCACCTGCTGCCTCACTTGAGCGCAGACACACTTCCCAAAGCTCTGGGACAGTGCTGGTCATAAAAAAAGGTAGCTACCTGATGCATGCAAATAATGTTCTTCCCCAGAAACATAGCAAAACAACAATCTGTTTCAGTAGCTATAGTTAGCTAGCTAGCTATCTAGCTAGGTGTCATAATCTAAAATATCCCTAATTTATAAGACTGTTCTTATTTGATTAATGATGGTCGGACCCACCTATGTGAAGCTAGACACAATAAGGATTAGCCACAATAGTGGAATTTGCGGTTTGCCTTCAAAATTAAAGTTTCTCATTGAAAGTGATGCAAATGAATACAAATAGTGCCATAATGGAATAGATCATGCTAAACGAGTTTGAAATGTTATATAAATTCAACAAAATACAATAATTTGTTAATCTGACAAAAATCTGTTGAGATCACACTGTGGATGTATTAGACTTTAGAATTGCATTGGGGGCATACTTATTTCACTGTCCAGCCTTACATATGGATTGTGGATCAATGACATGGGGTATCAGTCTACTCAGTGACACCTACGCTAAAGTTGCTAGCTACCCCAGAAGTTTCTAATAACATCTGGATCAAAGATATTTGCAAACATTTTTGATCCTGGTCGTAGCTCTTATTGCGGGACTCTGAAGCCACATTTATCGTACCAGTCACACTACTATGTGTATTGAACACTATTCCAGAGGGAAAACAATACAGCCTGGATGTTTTGGAATCTGATAACTCTGAGGAGGACTTTGGGGAAAAAAGCACTTGGGTACTGAGTAGACTGATACCCCATATCATTGATCCCAAATCCTTAGGTAATGCTGTACAGTACAATATGAATGTCGATATGCACAATAGGCTGACTGGGGAGGTGATTTCCCACAGCCAAAGTCCAGCAATAAGAGCTACCATGCTAATATTTGCGTAAACTCTTTACAGTTTTGTTCTGTGGGTGTCACCGAGTAGACTGATACCCCATTTCATTGCTCCACATTCCAATACTCCAACCTTCTTTAACATTATCTAGTCTAAATATGGCATGATTCCACCAATAGTAACAGTGTGCGTCATTTTCAAAGGGTGACTTTTATTTTGAAGGCAAACCAAAAATTCCACTATTGTGGCTAATCCTTATTGTGGCTACCTTCACAGTATATAACCCGGTCCGGTCAAACCTCACTGAAGCAAGCTGGCTGCTTATAACGTTATCTTTGGGCAACAGGGTCAGGTAGCTGGCTAGCTAGTTATTTTCATGAACTGAAGTTACATTTCCATAAGAGAACAAGGAACAACAGCAGCATAGTGCTTGAATAGCTGCAAACACACAGGCATGCACACATACACACACACACACACACACACACACACACACACACAAACACACAGTCCATCGATAGGTCACTGTTGGATAATTGTGAAAAATAAAGAGCAAACCCTGTTGTTATAGGGCCCTCATTGCATCACCATCTTGCCTTCTCTCTATATATAATGATCCCCTATCTCTAAATACTACGCTCTCCATAATGATCCCCTATCTCTCTATACTACCCTCTCCATAATAATCATTATCTCTCTATACTACCCTCTCCATAATGATCCCCTATCTCTCTCTATATAATAATCCTCTCTCTCTATACTACGCTCTCCATAATAATCCTTATCTCTCTATACTACACTCTCCATAATGATCCCCTATCTCTCTAAATACTACGCTCTCCATAATGACCCCCTATCTCTCTCTATATAATAATCCTCTCTCACTATACTACGCTCTCCATAATGATCCCATATCTCTCTAAACTACCCTCTCCATAATGATCCCCTATCTCTCTAAATACTACGCTCTCCATAATGACCCCCTATCTATCTCTATATAATGATCCACTGTCTCTCTATACTACACTCTCCATAATGACCCCCTATCTCTCTCTATATAATGATCCTCTCTCTCTATACTACGCTCTCCATAATGATCCCATATCTCTCTAAACTACCCTCTCCATAATGATCCCCTGTCTATCTAAACTACCCTCTCCATAATGATCCCCTATCTCTCTATACTGCCCTCTCCATAATGACCCCTTGTCTCTCTATACTACGCTCTCCATAATGATCCTCTCTTTCTATACTACCATCTCCATAATGATCCTCTCTCTCTATACCACGCTCTCCATAATGACCCCCTATCTCTCTATACTACGCTCTCCATAATGATCCTCTCTCTCTATACTACCCTCTCCATAATGATCCCCTATCTCTAAATACTACCCTCTCCATAATGATCCACTGTCTCTCTATACTACGCTCTCCATAATGATCCCATATCTCTCTATACTACCCTCTCCATAATGATCCCCTATCTCTCTATACTACCCTCTCCATAATGATCCTCTCTCTTTACTACCCTCTCCATAATGATCCTCTCTCTATACTACCCCTGTACATAATGATCCTCTCTCTCTTTACTACCCTCTCCATAATGAGCCTCTCTCTCTATACTACCCTCTCCATAACGATCCCCTCTCTCTATACTACCCTCTCCATAATTATCATCTCTCTATACTACCCTATCCATAATGATCCCCTCTCTCTATACTACCCTCTCCATAATGATCCTCTATCTATCTATACTACACTCTCCATAATGACCCCCTATCTCTCTATACTACCCTCTCCATAATGATCCCCTATCTCTATATACTACCCTCTCCATAATTATCCCCTATCTCTCTATACTACCCTCTCCATAATGATCCCCTATCTCTCTATACTACGCTCTCCATAATGACCCCCCTATCTCTCTATACTACCCTCTCCATAATGATCCTCTATCTCTCTATACTACCCTCTGCATAATGATCCCCTATCTCTCTATACTACGCTCTCCATAATGATCCACTATCTCTCTATAATACCCTCTCCATAATGATCCCCTATCTCTCTATACTACCCTCTCCATAATGATCCTCTCTCTTTACTACCCTCTCCATAATGATCCTCTCTCTATACTACCCCTGTACATAATGATCCTCTCTCTCTTTACTACCCTCTCCATAATGAGCCTCTCTCTCTATACTACCCTCTCCATAACGATCCCCTCTCTCTATACTACCCTCTCCATAATTATCATCTCTCTATACTACCCTATCCATAATGATCCCCTCTCTCTATACTACCCTCTCCATAATGATCCTCTATCTATCTATACTACACTCTCCATAATGACCCCCTATCTCTCTATACTACCCTCTCCATAATGATCCCCTATCTCTATATACTACCCTCTCCATAATTATCCCCTATCTCTCTATACTACCCTCTCCATAATGATTCCCTATCTCTCTATACTACGCTCTCCATAATGACCCCCCTATCTCTCTATACTACCCTCTCCATAATGATCCCCTATCTCTCTATACTACCCTCTGCATAATGATCCCCTATCTCTCTATACTACGCTCTCCATAATGATCCACTATCTCTCTATAATACGCTCTCCATAATGATCCCCTATCTCTCTATACTATGCTCTCCATAATGATCCCATATCTCTCTATACTACCCTCTGCATAATGATCCCCTATCTCTCTATACTACCCTCTCTGTAATGATCCTCTATCTCTCTATACTACGCTCTCCATAATGATCCCCTATCTCTCTATACTATGCTCTCCATAATGATCCCCTATCTCTCTATACTACCCTCTGCATAATGATCCCCTATCTCTCTATACTACCCTCTCTGTAATGATCCCCTATCTCTCTATACTACCCTCTCGGTACTGATCCCCTATCTCTCTATACTACGCTCTCCATATTGACTCCCTATCTATCTATACTACCCTCTCCATAATGATCCCCTTTCTCTCTATACTACCCTCTCCATAATGATCCCCTATCTCTCTATACTACGCTCTCCATAATGATCCTCTATCTCTCTATACTACGCTCTCCATAATGATCCCCTATCTCTCTATACTACCCTCTCCATAATGATCCCCTATCTCTCTATACTACGCTCTCCATAATGATCCTCTATCTCTCTATACTACGCTCTCCATATTGACTCCCTATCTATCTATACTACCCTCTCCATAATGATCCCCTTTCTCTCTATACTACCCTCTCCATAATGATCCCCTATCTCTCTATACTACGCTCTCCATAATGATCCTCTATCTCTCTATACTACGCTCTCCATAATGATCCCTATCTCTCTATACTACCCTATCCATAATTATCCCCTATCTCTCTATACTACCCTCTCCATAATGATCCCCTATCTCTCTATACTACGCTCTCCATAATGACCCCCCTATCTCTCTATACTACCCTCTCCATAATGATCCCCTATCTCTCTATACTACCCTCTGCATAATGATCCCCTATCTCTCTATACTACGCTCTCCATAATGATCCACTATCTCTCTATAATACCCTCTCCATAATGATCCCCTATCTCTCTATACTACCCTCTCCATAATGATCCTCTCTCTTTACTACCCTCTCCATAATGATCCTCTCTCTATACTACCCCTGTACATAATGATCCTCTCTCTCTTTACTACCCTCTCCATAATGAGCCTCTCTCTCTATACTACCCTCTCCATAACGATCCCCTCTCTCTATACTACCCGCTCCATAATTATCATCTCTCTATACTACCCTATCCATAATGATCCCCTCTCTCTATACTACCCTCTCCATAATGATCCTCTATCTATCTATACTACACTCTCCATAATGACCCCCTATCTCTCTATACTACCCTCTCCATAATGATCCCCTATCTCTATATACTACCCTCTCCATAATTATCCCCTATCTCTCTATACTACCCTCTCCATAATGATCCCCTATCTCTCTATACTACGCTCTCCATAATGACCCCCCTATCTCTCTATACTACCCTCTCCATAATGATCCCCTATCTCTCTATACTACCCTCTGCATAATGATCCCCTATCTCTCTATACTACGCTCTCCATAATGATCCACTATCTCTCTATAATACGCTCTCCATAATGATCCCCTATCTCTCTATACTATGCTCTCCATAATGATCCCATATCTCTCTATACTACCCTCTGCATAATGATCCCCTATCTCTCTATACTACCCTCTCTGTAATGATCCTCTATCTCTCTATACTACGCTCTCCATAATGATCCCCTATCTCTCTATACTATGCTCTCCATAATGATCCCCTATCTCTCTATACTACCCTCTGCATAATGATCCCCTATCTCTCTATACTACCCTCTCTGTAATGATCCCCTATCTCTCTATACTACCCTCTCGGTACTGATCCCCTATCTCTCTATACTACGCTCTCCATATTGACTCCCTATCTATCTATACTACCCTCTCCATAATGATCCCCTTTCTCTCTATACTACCCTCTCCATAATGATCCCCTATCTCTCTATACTACGCTCTCCATAATGATCCTCTATCTCTCTATACTACGCTCTCCATAATGATCCCCTATCTCTCTATACTACCCTCTCCATAATGATCCCCTATCTCTCTATACTACGCTCTCCATAATGATCCTCTATCTCTCTATACTACGCTCTCCATATTGACTCCCTATCTATCTATACTACCCTCTCCATAATGATCCCCTTTCTCTCTATACTACCCTCTCCATAATGATCCCCTATCTCTCTATACTACGCTCTCCATAATGATCCTCTATCTCTCTATACTACGCTCTCCATAATGATCCCCTATCTCTCTATACTACCCTATCCATAATGATCCCCTATATCTCTATACTACGCTCTCCATAATGATCCTCTATCTCTCTATACTACGCTCTCCATAATGATCCTCTATCTCTCTATACTACGCTCTCCATAATGATCCCCTATGTCTCTATACTACGCTCTCCATAATGATCCTCTATCTCTCTATAATACGCTCTCCATAATGATCCACTATCTCTCTATAATACGCTCTCCATAATGATCCCCTATCTCTCTATACTATGCTCTCCATAATGATCCCATATCTCTCTATACTACCCTCTGCATAATGATCCCCTATCTCTCTATACTAACCTCCCTGTAATGATCCCCTATCTCTCTATACTACCCTCTCTGTAATGATCCCCTATCTCTCTATACTACGCTCTCCATATTGACTCCCTATCTATCTATACTACACTCTCCATAATGATCCCCTTTCTCTCTATACTACCCTCTCCATAATGATCCCCTATCTCTCTATACTACGCTCTCCATAATGATCCTCTATCTCTCTATACTACGCTCTCCATAATGATCCCCTATCTCTCTATACTACCCTCTCCATAATGATCCCCTATCTCTCTATACTACGCTCTCCATAATGATCCTCTATCTCTCTATACTACGCTCTCCATATTGACTCCCTATCTATCTATACTACCCTCTCCATAATGATCCCCTTTCTCTCTATACTACCCTCTCCATAATGATCCCCTATCTCTCTATACTACGCTCTCCATAATGATCCTCTATCTCTCTATACTACGCTCTCCATAATGATCCCCTATCTCTCTATACTACCCTCTCCATAATGATCCCCTATCTCTCTATACTACGCTTTCCATAATGATCCTCTATCTCTCTATACTACGCTCTCCATAATGATCCTCTATCTCTCTATACTACACTCTCCATAATGATCCCCTATCTCTCTATACTACCCTCTCCATAATGATCCCCTATCTCTCTATACTACGCTCTCCATAATGATCCTCTATCTCTCTATACTACGCTCTCCATAATGATCCCCTATCTCTCTATACTACCCTCTCCATAATGATCCCCTATCTCGCTATACTACGCTCTCCATAATGATCCTCTATCTCTCTATACTACGCTCTCCAAAATGATCCCCTATCTCTATATACTACACTTTCCATAATGATCCCATATCTCTCTATACTACGCTCTCCATAATGATCCCCTACCTCTCTATACTACGCTCTCCATAATGATCCCCTATCTCTCTATACTTCCCTCTCCATAATGATCCCCTTTCTCTCTATACTTCCCTCTCCATAATGATCCCCTATCTCTCTATACTTCCCTCTCCATAATTATCCCATATCTCTCTATACTAAACTTTCCATAATGATCCTCTATCTCTCTATACTACGCTCTCCATAATGATCCACTATCTCTCTATACTACGCTCTCCATAATGATCCCCTATCTCTCTATACTTCCCTCTCCATAATGATCCCCTATCTCTCTATACTTCCCTCTCCATAATTATCCCCTATCTCTCTATACTAAACTTTCCATAATGATCCCCTATCTATCTATACTACCCTCTCCATAATGATCCCCTATCTCTCTATACTATGCTCTCCATAATGATCCCCTATCTCTCTATACTACCCTCTCCATATGATCCTCTCTCTATACTACCCTCTCTGTAATGATCCCCTCTCTCTATACTACCCTCTCTATAATGATTCTCTCTCTCTAACTACCCTCTCCATAATGATCCTCTCTATCTCTCTCTATACTACCCTCTCCATAACGATCCTCTCTCTATACTACCCTCTCCATAATGATCCTCTCTCTATACTACCCTCTCCATAGTGATCCCCTATCTCCCTATATTACGCTCTCCATAATGATCCCCTATCTCTCTATACTACGCTCTCCATAATGATCCCCTATCTCTCTATACTACACTCTCCATAATGATCCCCATTCTCTCTATACTATGCTCTCCATAATGATCCACCATCTCTCTATATTACGCTCTCCATAATGATCCCCTATCTCTCTATACTACGCTCTCCATAATGATCCCCATTCTCTCTCTATACTACGCTCTCCATAATGATCCTCTATCTCTCTATACTACGCTCTCCAAAATGATCCCCTATCTCTCTATACTACACTTTCCATAATGATCCCATATCTCTCTATACTACGCTCTCCATAATGATCCCCTACCTCTCTATACTATGCTCTCCATAATGATCCCCTATCTCTCTATACTTCCCTCTCCATAATGATCCCCTATCTCTCTATACTTCCCTCTCCATAATTATCCCCTATCTCTCTATACTACGCTCTCCATAATGATCCCCTATCTCTCTATACTACGCTCTCCATAATGATCCTCTATCTCTCTATAATACGCTCTCCATAATGATCCACTATCTCTCTATAATACGCTCTCCATAATGATCCCCTATCTCTCTATACTATGCTCTCCATAATGATCCCATATCTCTCTATACTACCGTCTGCATAATGATCCCCTATCTCTCTATACTACCCTCTCTGTAATGATCCTCTATCTCTCTATACTACGCTCTCCATAATGATCCCCTATCTCTCTATACTATGCTCTCCATAATGATCCCCTATCTCTCTATACTACCCTCTGCATAATGATACCCTATCTCTCTATACTACCCTCCCTGTAATGATCCCCTATCTCTCTATACTACCCTCTCTGTAATGATCCCCTATCTCTCTATACTACGCTCTCCATATTGACTCCCTATCTATCTATACTACCCTCTCCATAATGATCCCCTTTCTCTCTATACTACCCTCTCCATAATGATCCCCTATCTCTCTATACTACGCTCTCCATAATGATCCTCTATCTCTCTATACTACGCTCTCCATAATGATCCCCTATCTCTCTATACTACCCTCTCCATAATGATCCCCTATCTCTCTATACTACGCTCTCCATAATGATCCTCTATCTCTCTATACTACGCTCTCCATATTGACTCCCTATCTATCTATACTACCCTCTCCATAATGATCCCCTTTCTCTCTATACTACCCTCTCCATAATGATCCCCTATCTCTCTATACTACGCTCTCCATAATGATCCCCTATCTCTCTATACTACGCTCTCCATAATGATCCTCTATCTCTCTATAATACGCTCTCCATAATGATCCCCTATCTCTCTATACTATGCTCTCCATAATGATCCCATATCTCTCTATACTACCGTCTGCGTAATGATCCCCTATCTCTCTATACTACCCTCTCTGTAATGATCCTCTATCTCTCTATACTACGCTCTCCATAATGATCCCCTATCTCTCTATACTATGCTCTCCATAATGATCCCCTATCTCTCTATACTACCCTCTGCATAATGATACCCTATCTCTCTATACTACCCTCCCTGTAATGATCCCCTATCTCTCTATACTACCCTCTCTGTAATGATCCCCTATCTCTCTATACTACGCTCTCCATATTGACTCCCTATCTATCTATACTACCCTCTCCATAATGATCCCCTTTCTCTCTATACTACCCTCTCCATAATGATCCCCTATCTCTCTATACTACGCTCTCCATAATGATCCTCTATCTCTCTATACTACGCTCTCCATAATGATCCCCTATCTCTCTATACTACCCTCTCCATAATGATCCCCTATCTCTCTATACTACGCTCTCCATAATGATCCTCTATCTCTCTATACTACGCTCTCCATATTGACTCCCTATCTATCTATACTACCCTCTCCATAATGATCCCCTTTCTCTCTATACTACCCTCTCCATAATGATCCCCTATCTCTCTATACTACGCTCTCCATAATGATCCTCTATCTCTCTATACTACGCTCTCCATAATGATCCCCTATCTCTCTATACTACCCTCTCCATAATGATCCCCTATCTCTCTATACTACGCTCTCCATAATGATCCTCTATCTCTCTATACTACGCTCTCCATAATGATCCCCTATCTCTCTATACTACCCTCTCCATAATGATCCCCTATCTCTCTATACTACGCTCTCCATAATGATCCTCTATCTCTCTATACTACGCTCTCCATATTGACTCCCTATCTATCTATACTACCCTCTCCATAATGATCCCCTATCTCTCTATACTATGCTCTCCATAATGATCCCATATCTCTCTATACTACCCTCTGCATAATGATCCCCTATCTCTCTATACTACCCTCTCTGTAATGATCCTCTATCTCTCTATACTACGCTCTCCATAATGATCCCCTATCTCTCTATACTATGCTCTCCATAATGATCCCCTATCTCTCTATACTACCCTCTGCATAATGATCCCCTATCTCTCTATACTACCCTCTCTGTAATGATCCCCTATCTCTCTATACTACCCTCTCGGTACTGATCCCCTATCTCTCTATACTACGCTCTCCATATTGACTCCCTATCTATCTATACTACCCTCTCCATAATGATCCCCTTTCTCTCTATACTACCCTCTCCATAATGATCCCCTATCTCTCTATACTACGCTCTCCATAATGATCCTCTATCTCTCTATACTACGCTCTCCATAATGATCCCCTATCTCTCTATACTACCCTCTCCATAATGATCCCCTATCTCTCTATACTACGCTCTCCATAATGATCCTCTATCTCTCTATACTACACTCTCCATATTGACTCCCTATCTATCTATACTACCCTCTCCATAATGATCCCCTTTCTCTCTATACTACCCTCTCCATAATGATCCCCTATCTCTCTATACTACGCTCTCCATAATGATCCTCTATCTCTCTATACTACGCTCTCCATAATGATCCCCTATCTCTCTATACTACCCTATCCATAATGATCCCCTATATCTCTATACTACGCTCTCCATAATGATCCTCTATCTCTCTATACTACGCTCTCCATAATGATCCTCTATCTCTCTATACTACGCTCTCCATAATGATCCCCTATGTCTCTATACTACGCTCTCCATAATGATCCTCTATCTCTCTATAATACGCTCTCCATAATGATCCACTATCTCTCTATAATACGCTCTCCATAATGATCCCCTATCTCTCTATACTATGCTCTCCATAATGATCCCATATCTCTCTATACTACCCTCTGCATAATGATCCCCTATCTCTCTATACTAACCTCCCTGTAATGATCCCCTATCTCTCTATACTACCCTCTCTGTAATGATCCCCTATCTCTCTATACTACGCTCTCCATATTGACTCCCTATCTATCTATACTACACTCTCCATAATGATCCCCTTTCTCTCTATACTACCCTCTCCATAATGATCCCCTATCTCTCTATACTACGCTCTCCATAATGATCCTCTATCTCTCTATACTACGCTCTCCATAATGATCCCCTATCTCTCTATACTACCCTCTCCATAATGATCCCCTATCTCTCTATACTACGCTCTCCATAATGATCCTCTATCTCTCTATACTACGCTCTCCATATTGACTCCCTATCTATCTATACTACCCTCTCCATAATGATCCCCTTTCTCTCTATACTACCCTCTCCATAATGATCCCCTATCTCTCTATACTACGCTCTCCATAATGATCCTCTATCTCTCTATACTACGCTCTCCATAATGATCCCCTATCTCTCTATACTACCCTCTCCATAATGATCCCCTATCTCTCTATACTACGCTTTCCATAATGATCCTCTATCTCTCTATACTACGCTCTCCATAATGATCCTCTATCTCTCTATACTACACTCTCCATAATGATCCCCTATCTCTCTATACTACCCTCTCCATAATGATCCCCTATCTCTCTATACTACGCTCTCCATAATGATCCTCTATCTCTCTATACTACGCTCTCCATAATGATCCCCTATCTCTCTATACTACCCTCTCCATAATGATCCCCTATCTCGCTATACTACGCTCTCCATAATGATCCTCTATCTCTCTATACTACGCTCTCCAAAATGATCCCCTATCTCTATATACTACACTTTCCATAATGATCCCATATCTCTCTATACTACGCTCTCCATAATGATCCCCTACCTCTCTATACTACGCTCTCCATAATGATCCCCTATCTCTCTATACTTCCCTCTCCATAATGATCCCCTTTCTCTCTATACTTCCCTCTCCATAATGATCCCCTATCTCTCTATACTTCCCTCTCCATAATTATCCCATATCTCTCTATACTAAACTTTCCATAATGATCCTCTATCTCTCTATACTACGCTCTCCATAATGATCCACTATCTCTCTATACTACGCTCTCCATAATGATCCCCTATCTCTCTATACTTCCCTCTCCATAATGATCCCCTATCTCTCTATACTTCCCTCTCCATAATTATCCCCTATCTCTCTATACTAAACTTTCCATAATGATCCCCTATCTATCTATACTACCCTCTCCATAATGATCCCCTATCTCTCTATACTATGCTCTCCATAATGATCCCCTATCTCTCTATACTACCCTCTCCATATGATCCTCTCTCTATACTACCCTCTCTGTAATGATCCCCTCTCTCTATACTACCCTCTCTATAATGATTCTCTCTCTCTAACTACCCTCTCCATAATGATCCTCTCTATCTCTCTCTATACTACCCTCTCCATAACGATCCTCTCTCTATACTACCCTCTCCATAATGATCCTCTCTCTATACTACCCTCTCCATAGTGATCCCCTATCTCCCTATATTACGCTCTCCATAATGATCCCCTATCTCTCTATACTACGCTCTCCATAATGATCCCCTATCTCTCTATACTACACTCTCCATAATGATCCCCATTCTCTCTATACTATGCTCTCCATAATGATCCACCATCTCTCTATATTACGCTCTCCATAATGATCCCCTATCTCTCTATACTACGCTCTCCATAATGATCCCCATTCTCTCTCTATACTACGCTCTCCATAATGATCCTCTATCTCTCTATACTACGCTCTCCAAAATGATCCCCTATCTCTCTATACTACACTTTCCATAATGATCCCATATCTCTCTATACTACGCTCTCCATAATGATCCCCTACCTCTCTATACTATGCTCTCCATAATGATCCCCTATCTCTCTATACTTCCCTCTCCATAATGATCCCCTATCTCTCTATACTTCCCTCTCCATAATTATCCCCTATCTCTCTATACTACGCTCTCCATAATGATCCCCTATCTCTCTATACTACGCTCTCCATAATGATCCTCTATCTCTCTATAATACGCTCTCCATAATGATCCACTATCTCTCTATAATACGCTCTCCATAATGATCCCCTATCTCTCTATACTATGCTCTCCATAATGATCCCATATCTCTCTATACTACCGTCTGCATAATGATCCCCT
This sequence comes from Coregonus lavaretus, assembly GCF_964263955.1. NCBI lineage: Eukaryota > Metazoa > Chordata > Actinopteri > Salmoniformes > Salmonidae > Coregonus > Coregonus lavaretus. Next base: position 9,878,239 of record NC_140016.1, read on the forward strand.
ATCTCTCTATACTACCCTCTCTGTAATGATCCTCTATCTCTCTATACTACGCTCTCCATAATGATCCCCTATCTCTCTATACTATGCTCTCCATAATGATCCCCTATCTCTCTATACTACCCTCTGCATAATGATACCCTATCTCTCTATACTACCCTCCCTGTAATGATCCCCTATCTCTCTATACTACCCTCTCTGTAATGATCCCCTATCTCTCTATACTACGCTCTCCATATTGACTCCCTATCTATCTATACTACCCTCTCCATAATGATCCCCTTTCTCTCTATACTACCCTCTCCATAATGATCCCCTATCTCTCTATACTACGCTCTCCATAATGATCCTCTATCTCTCTATACTACGCTCTCCATAATGATCCCCTATCTCTCTATACTACCCTCTCCATAATGATCCCCTATCTCTCTATACTACGCTCTCCATAATGATCCTCTATCTCTCTATACTACGCTCTCCATATTGACTCCCTATCTATCTATACTACCCTCTCCATAATGATCCCCTTTCTCTCTATACTACCCTCTCCATAATGATCCCCTATCTCTCTATACTACGCTCTCCATAATGATCCCCTATCTCTCTATACTACGCTCTCCATAATGATCCTCTATCTCTCTATAATACGCTCTCCATAATGATCCCCTATCTCTCTATACTATGCTCTCCATAATGATCCCATATCTCTCTATACTACCGTCTGCATAATGATCCCCTATCTCTCTATACTACCCTCTCTGTAATGATCCTCTATCTCTCTATACTACGCTCTCCATAATGATCCCCTATCTCTCTATACTATGCTCTCCATAATGATCCCCTATCTCTCTATACTACCCTCTGCATAATGATACCCTATCTCTCTATACTACCCTCCCTGTAATGATCCCCTATCTCTCTATACTACCCTCTCTGTAATGATCCCCTATCTCTCTATACTACGCTCTCCATATTGACTCCCTATCTATCTATACTACCCTCTCCATAATGATCCCCTTTCTCTCTATACTACCCTCTCCATAATGATCCCCTATCTCTCTATACTACGCTCTCCATAATGATCCTCTATCTCTCTATACTACGCTCTCCATAATGATCCCCTATCTCTCTATACTACCCTCTCCATAATGATCCCCTATCTCTCTATACTACGCTCTCCATAATGATCCTCTATCTCTCTATACTACGCTCTCCATATTGACTCCCTATCTATCTATACTACCCTCTCCATAATGATCCCCTTTCTCTCTATACTACCCTCTCCATAATGATCCCCTATCTCTCTATACTACGCTCTCCATAATGATCCTCTATCTCTCTATACTACGCTCTCCATAATGATCCCCTATCTCTCTATACTACCCTCTCCATAATGATCCCCTATCTCTCTATACTACGCTCTCCATAATGATCCTCTATCTCTCTATACTACGCTCTCCATAATGATCCTCTATCTCTCTATACTACGCTCTCCATAATGATCCCCTATCTCTCTATACTACCCTCTCCATAATGATCCCCTATCTCTCTATACTACGCTCTCCATAATGATCCTCTATCTCTCTATGCTACGCTCTCCATAATGATCCCCTATCTCTCTATACTACCCTCTACATAATGATCCCCTATCTCGCTATACTACGCTCTCCATAATGATCATCTATCTCTCTATACTACGCTCTACATAATGATCCCCTATCTCTCTATACTACCCTCTCCATAATGATCCCCTATCTCTCTATACTATGCTCTCCATAATGATCCACTATCTCTCTATACTACGCTCTCCATAATGATCCCCATTCTCTCTATACTACGCTCTCCATAATGATCCTCTATCTCTCTATACTACGCTCTCCAAAATGATCCCCTATCTCTATATACTACACTTTCCATAATGATCCCATATCTCTCTATACTACGCTCTCCATAATGATCCCCTACCTCTCTATACTACGCTCTCCATAATGATCCCCTATCTCTCTATACTTCCCTCTCCATAATGATCCCCTTTCTCTCTATACTTCCCTCTCCATAATGATCCCCTATCTCTCTATACTTCCCTCTCCATAATTATCCCATATCTCTCTATACTAAACTTTCCATAATGATCCTCTATCTCTCTATACTACGCTCTCCATAATGATCCACTATCTCTCTATACTACGCTCTCCATAATGATCCCCTATCTCTCTATACTTCCCTCTCCATAATGATCCCCTATCTCTCTATACTTCCCTCTCCATAATTATCCCCTATCTCTCTATACTAAACTTTCCATAATGATCCCCTATCTATCTATACTACCCTCTCTGTAATGATCCCCACTCTCTATACTGCCCTCTCTATAATGATTATCTCTCTCTATACTACCCTCTCCATAATGATCCTCTCTCTATACTACCACCTCCATTATGATCACCACTATCTCTATAGTACCCTCTCCATAATGATCCCCTATCTCTCTATACTACGCTCTCCATAATGATCCCCTATCTCTCTATACTACTCTCTCCATAATGATCCCCTATCTCTCTATACTACCCTCTCTGTAATGATCCCCTCTCTCTATACTACCCTCTCTATAATGATTCTCTCTCTCTATACTACCCTCTCCATAATGATCCTCTCTATCTCTCTCTATACTACCCTCTCCATAACGATCAAATCTCTATACTACCCTCTCCATAATCATCCTCTCTCTATACTACCCTCTCCAAAGTGATCCCCTCTCTCCCTATATTACACTCTCCATAATGATCCCCTATCTCTCTATACTACGCTCTCCATAATGATCCCCTATCTCTCTATACTATGCTCTCATAATGATCCCCTTTCTATCTTTACTACCCTCTCCATAATGATCCCCTATCTCTCTATACTACGCTCTCCATAATGATCCCCTATCTATCTATACTAGTCTCTCCATAATGATCCCCTATATCTCTATACTATGCTCTCCATAATGATCCCTTATCTCGCTATACTACCCTCTCCATAATGATCCTCTCTCTATACTACCCTCTCTGTAATGAACCCCACTCTCTATACTACCCTCTCTATAATGATTCTCTCTCTATATACTACCCTCTCCATAATGATCATCTCTATCTCTCTCTATACTACCCTCTCCATAACGATCCTCTCTCTATACTACCCTCTCTATAATGATTATCTATCTCTATACTACCCTCTCCATAATGATCATCTCTCTATACTACCATCTCCATTATGATCACCACTATCTCTATAGTACCCTCTCCATAATGATCCCCTATCTCTCTATACTACGCTCTCCATAATGATCCCCTATCTCTCTATACTACCCTCTCCATAATGATCCCCTATCTCTCTATACTACGCTCTCCATAATGATCCCCTATCTCTCTATACTATGCTCTCCATAATGATCCCCTATCTCTCTATACTACCCTCTCCATATGATCCTCTCTCTATACTACCCTCTCTGTAATGATCCCCTCTCTCTATACTACCCTCTCTATAATGATTCTCTCTCTATATACTACCCTCTCCATAATGATCATCTCTATCTCTCTCTATACTACCCTCTCCATAACGATCCTCTCTCTATACTACCCTCTCCATAATGATCCCCTATCTCTCTATACTACCCTCTCCATAATTATCCTCTCTATATACTACCCTCTCTGTAATGATCCCCACTCTCTATACTGCCCTCTCTATAATGATTATCTCTCTCTATACTACCCTCTCCATAATCTCCATAATGATCCCCTCTATCTATCTCTATACTACCCTCTCCATAATGATCCTCTCTCTATACTACCATCTCCATTATGATCACCTCTATCTCTATACTACCCTCTCCATAATGATCCCCTATCTCTCTATAATACGCTCTCCATAATGATATCATATCTCTCTATACTACGCTCTCCATAATGATCCCCATTCTCTCTATACTACACTCTCCATAATGATCCCCATTCTCTCTATACTATGCTCTCCATAATGATCCCCTATCTCTCTATATTACGCTCTCCATAATGATCCCCTATCTATCTATACTACGCTCTCCATTATGATCCCCTATCTCTCTATACTATGCTCTCTATAATGATCCCCTATCTCTCTATACTACCCTCTCCATATGATCCTCTCTCTATACTACCCTCTCTGTAATGATCCCCTCTCTCTATACTATCCTCTCTATAATGATTCTCTCTCTCTATACTACCCTCTCCATAACGATCCTCTCTCTATACTACCCTCTCCATAATTATCCTCTCTCTCTACTACCCTCTCCATAATGATCCCCTATCTCCCTATATTACGCTCTCCATAATGATCCCCTATCTCTCTATACTATGCTCTCCATAATGATCCCCTATCTATCTATACTACCCTCTCCATAATGATCCCCTATCTCTCTATACTACGCTCTCCATAATCATCCCCTATCTATCTATACTACGCTCTCCATAATGATCCCCTATCTCTCTATACTTCCCTCTCCATAATTATCCCCTATCTCTCTATACTATGCTCTCCATAATGATCGCCTATCTCTCTATACTATGCTCTCCATAATGATCCCCTATCTCTCTATACTACCCTCTCCATATGATCCTCTCTCTATACTACCCTCTCTGTAATGATTCTCTATCTCTATACTACCCTCTCTATAATGATTCTCTCTCTCTATACTACCCTCTCCATAATGATTCTCTATATCTCTCTCTATACTACCCTCTCCATAACGATCCTCTCTCTATACTACCCTCTCCATAATGATTCTCTCTCTATACTACCCTCTCCATAGTGATCCCCTATCTCCCTATATAACGCTCTCCATAATGATCCCCTATCTCTCTATACTACGCTCTCCATAATGATCCCCTATCTCTCTATACTACACTCTCCATAATGATCCCCATTCTCTCTATACTATGCTCTCCATAATGATCCACCATCTCTCTATATTACGCTCTCCATAATGATCCCCTATCTCTCTATACTACGCTCTCCATAATGATCCCCTCTCTCAATACCATGCTCTCCATAATGATCCTCTCTCTCTATACTACGCTCTCCATAATGAGCCTCTCTCGCTATACTACCCTCTCCATAATGATCCCTTCTCTCTCTATACTACCCTCTCCATAATGATCCTCTCTCTATACTACCCTCCCCATAATTATCATCTCTCTATACTACCCTCTCCATAATTATCCTCTCTCAATACTACCCTCTCCATAATGATCCTCTCTCTATACTTCCCTCTCCATAATGATCCTCTCTCTCTATATACTACCCTCTCTATAATGATCTCCTCTCTCTATACTACGCTCTCCATAATGATCCCCTATCTATCTATACTAAGCTCTCCATAATGATCCCCTATCTCTCTATACTACACTCTCCATAATGATCATCTCTCTTTATACTACCCTCTCCATAATGATCCCCTCTCTCTCTCTATACTACCCTCTCCATAATGATCATCTCTCTTTATACTACCCTCTCCATAATGATCCTCTCTCTATACTACCCTCTCCATAATGATATCCTCTCTCTCTATACTACCATCTTCATAATGATCCCCTTACTCTATACTACCCTCTCCATAATGATCCCCTATCTCTATACTACCCTCTCCACAATGAAGGCCTATCTTTCTATACTACCCTCTACATAATGAACCTATCTCTATACTACCCTCTCCATAATGATCCTCTCTCTATACTACACTCTCCATAATGATCATCTCTCTTTATACTACCCTCTCCATAATTATCCCCTCTCTCTCTATACTACCCTCTCCATAATGATCATCTCTCTTTATACTACCCTCTCCATAATGATCCTCTCTCTCTATACTACCCTCTCCATAATGATCCTCTCTCTATACTACCCTCTCCATAATGATAACCTCTCTCTATACTACCATCTCCATAATGATCCCCTCTCTCTATACTACGCTCTCCATAATGATCCCCTATCTCTCTATGCTATCCTCTCCATAATGATCCCCTCTCTCTATACTACCCTCTCCACAATGAAGGCCTATCTCTCTATACTACCCTCTCCATAATGAACCTCTCTCTATACTACCCTCTCCATAATGATCCCTTCTCTCTCTATACTACCCTCTCCATAATGATCCCCTCTCTCTCTATACTACCATCTCCATAATGATCATCTCTCTCTATACTACCCTCTCCATAATGATCCCCTCTCTCTATACTACCCTCTCCATAATGATCCTCTCTCTATACTACCCTCTCCATAATGATATCCTCTCTCTCTATACTACCATCTCCATAATGATCCCCTCTCTCTATACTACCCTCTCCATAATGATCCCCTATCTCTATCATACCCTCTCCACAATGAAGGCCTATCTCTCTATACTACCCTCTCCATAATGAACCTCTCTCTATACTACCCTCTCCATAATGATCCCTTCTCTCTCTATACTACCCTCTCCATAATGATCCCCTCTCTCTCTATACTACCCTCTCCATAATGATATCCACTCTCTTTATACTACCCTCTCCATAATGATCCTCTCTCTATACTACCATCTCCATAATGATATCCTCTCTCTCTATACTACCATCTCCATAATGATCCCCTCTCTCTATACTACCCTCTCCATAATGATCCCCTATCTCTATCATACCCTCTCCAAAATGAAGGCCTATCTCTCTATACTACCCTCTCCATAATGAACCTCTCTCTATACTACCCTCTCCATAATGATCCCTTCTCTCTCTATACTACCCTCTCCATAATGATCCCCTCTCTCTCTATACTACCCTCTCCATAATGATATCCACTCTCTTTATACTACCCTCTCCATAATGATCCCCTATCTCTCTATACTACCCTCTCAATAATGGTCCTCTCTCTATACTACCCTCTCCATTATGATCCCCTCTCTCTCTATACTACCCTCTCCATAATGATCCTCTCTCTATACTACTATCTCCATAATTAATCTCTCTCTATACTACCCTCTCCATAATGATCCTCTCGCTATACTACTCTCTCCATAATGATCCTCTCTCTACACTACCCTCTCCATAATGATCCTCTCTCTCTATACTACACTCTCCATAATGATCCCCTCTCTCTATACCATGCTCTCCATAATGAGCCTCTCTCTCTATACTACCCTCTCCATAATGATCCCCTATCTCTATAGTACGCTCTCCATAATGATCCCCTATCTATCTATACTACACTCTCCATAATGATCCCCTATCTCTCTATACTACACTCTTCATAATGATCATCTCTCTTTATACTACCCTCTCCATAATGATCCCCTCTCTCTCTATACTATGCTCTCCATAATGATCCCCTATCTCTCTATACTACCCTCTCCATAATGATCCCCTATCTCTCTATACTACGCTCTCCATAATGATCCCCTATCTATCTATACTACGCTCTCCATAATGATCCCCTAACTCTCTATACTACGCTCTCCATAATGATCTCCTCTCTCTCTATACTACCCTCTCCATAATGATCCTCTCCCTATACTACTCACTCCATAATTAATCTCTCTCTATACTACCCTCTCCATAATGATCCTCTCGCTATACTACTCTCTCCATAATGATCCTCTCTCTATACTACCCTCTCCATAACGATCCTCTCTCTCTATACTACACTCTCCATAATGATCCCCTCTCTCTATACCATGCTCTCCATAATGATCCTCTCTCTCTATACTACCCTCTCCATAATGATCCCCTATCTCTATACTACCCTCTCCATAATGATCCTCTCTCTATACGACCCTCCCCATAATTATTATCTCTCTATACTACCCTCTCCATAATGATCCTCTCTCTATACTACCCTCTTCATAATGATCCTCTCTCTCTATATACTACCCTCTCCATAATGATCTCCTCTCTCTATACTACACTCTCCATAATAATCATCTCTCTTTATTCTACCCTCTCTATAATGATCCCCTCTCTCTCTATACTACCCTCTCCATAATGATCATCTCTCTTTATACTACCCTCTCCATAATGATCCCCTATCTCTCTATACTACGCTCTCCATAATGATCCCCTATCTCTCTATACTACGCTCTCCATAATGATCCCCTATCTCTCTATGCTACCCTCTCCATAATGATCCCCTATCTCTCTATGCTATCCTCTCCATAATGACCCCCTCTCTCTATACTACCTTCTCCACAATGAAGGCCTATCTCTCTATACTACCCTCTCCATAATGAACCTCTCTCTATACTACCCTCTCCATAATGATCCTCTCTCTCTCTATACTACCCTCTCCATACTGATCCCCTCTCTCTCTATACTACCCTCTCCATAATGATCATCTCTCTCTATACTACCCTCTCCCTAATGATCCCTTCTCTCTCTATACTACCCTCTCCATAATGATCCCCTCTCTCTCTATACTACCCTCTCCATAATGATCCCCTCTCTCTCTATACTATGCTCTCCATAATGATCCCCTATCTCTCTATACTACCCTCTCCATAATGATCCCCTATCTATCTATACTACGCTCTCCATAATGATCCCCTATCTCTCTATACTTCCCTCTCCATAATTATCCCCTATCTCTCTATACTATGCTCTCCATAATGATCGCCTATCTCTCTTTACTATGCTCTCCATAATGATCCCCTATCTCTCTATACTACCCTCTCCATATGATCCTCTCTCTATACTACCCTCTCTGTAATGATTCTCTCTCTCTATACTACCCTCTCTATAATGATTCTCTCTCTCTATACTACCCTCTCCATAATGATTCTCTATATCTCTCTCTATACTACCCTCTCCATAACGATCCTCTCTCTATACTACCCTCTCCATAATGATTCTCTCTCTATACTACCCTCTCCATAGCGATCCCCTATCTCCCTATATAACGCTCTCCATAATGATCCCCTATCTCTCTATACTACGCTCTCCATAATGATCCCCTATCTCTCTATACTACACTCTCCATAATGATCCCCATTCTCTCTATACTATGCTCTCCATAATGATCCACCATCTCTCTATATTACGCTCTCCATAATGATCCCCTATCTCTCTATACTACGCTCTCCATAATGATCCCCTCTCTCTATACCATGCTCTCCATAATGATCCTCTCTCTCTATACTACGCTCTCCATAATGAGCCTCTCTCGCTATACTACCCTCTCCATAATGATCCCTTCTCTCTCTATACTACCCTCTCCATAATGATCCTCTCTCTATACTACCCTCCCCATAATTATCATCTCTCTATACTACCCTCTCCATAATTATCCTCTCTCAATACTACCCTCTCCATAATGATCCTCTCTCTATACTTCCCTCTCCATAATGATCCTCTCTCTCTATATACTACCCTCTCTATAATGATCTCCTCTCTCTATACTACGCTCTCCATAATGATCCCCTATCTATCTATACTAAGCTCTCCATAATGATCCCCTATCTCTCTATACTACACTCTCCATAATGATCATCTCTCTTTACACTACCCTCTCCATAATGATCCCCTCTCTCTCTCTATACTACCCTCTCCATAATGATCATCTCTCTTTATACTACCCTCTCCATAATGATCCTCTCTCTATACTACCCTCTCCATAATGATATCCTCTCTCTCTATACTACCATCTTCATAATGATCCCCTCTCTCTATACTACCCTCTCCATAATGATCCCCTATCTCTATACTACCCTCTCCACAATGAAGGCCTATCTTTCTATACTACCCTCTCCATAATGATCCTCTCTCTATACTACACTCTCCATAATGATCATCTCTCTTTATACTACCCTCTCCATAATTATCCCCTCTCCCTCTATACTACCCTCTCCATAATGATCATCTCTCTTTATACTACCCTCTCCATAATGATCCCCTCTCTCTATACTACCCTCTCCATAATGATCCTCTCTCTATACTACCCTCTCCATAATGATAACCTCTCTCTATACTACCATCTCCATAATGATCCCCTCTCTCTATACTACGCTCTCCATAATGATCCCCTATCTCTCTATGCTATCCTCTCCATAATGATCCCCTCTCTCTATACTACCCTCTCCACAATGAAGGCCTATCTCTCTATACTACCCTCTCCATAATGAACCTCTCTCTATACTACCCTCTCCATAATGATCCCTTCTCTCTCTATACTACCCTCTCCATAATGATCCCCTCTCTCTCTATACTACCATCTCCATAATGATCATCTCTCTCTATACTACCCTCTCCATAATGATCCCCTCTCTCTATACTACCCTCTCCATAATGATCCTCTCTCTATACTACCCTCTCCATAATGATATCCTCTCTCTCTATACTACCATCTCCATAATGATCCCCTCTCTCTATACTACCCTCTCCATAATGATCCCCTATCTCTATCATACCCTCTCCACAATGAAGGCCTATCTCTCTATACTACCCTCTCCATAATGAACCTCTCTCTATACTACCCTCTCCATAATGATCCCTTCTCTCTCTATACTACCCTCTCCATAATGATCCCCTCTCTCTCTATACTACCCTCTCCATAATGATATCCACTCTCTTTATACTACCCTCTCCATAATGATCCTCTCTCTATACTACCCTCTCCATAATGATATCCTCTCTCTCTATACTACCATCTCCATAATGATCCCCTCTCTCTATACTACCCTCTCCATAATGATCCCCTATCTCTATCATACCCTCTCCACAATGAAGGCCTATCTCTCTATACTACCCTCTCCATAATGAACCTCTCTCTATACTACCCTCTCCATAATGATCCCTTCTCTCTCTATACTACCCTCTCCATAATGATCCCCTCTCTCTCTATACTACCCTCTCCATAATGATATCCACTCTCTTTATACTACCCTCTCCATAATGATCCCCTATCTCTCTATACTACCCTCTCAATAATGGTCCTCTCTCTATACTACCCTCTCCATTATGATCCCCTCTCTCTCTATACTACCCTCTCCATAATGATCCTCTCTCTATACTACTATCTCCATAATTAATCTCTCTATACTACCCTCTCCATAATGATCCTCTCGCTATACTACTCTCTCCATAATGATCCTCTCGCTATACTACCCTCTCCATAATGATCCTCTCTCTCTATACTACACTCTCCATAATGATCCCCTCTCTCTATACCATGCTCTCCATAATGAGCCTCTCTCTCTATACTACCCTCTCCATAATGATCCCCTATCTCTATAGTACGCTCTCCATAATGATCCCCTATCTATCTATACTACACTCTCCATAATGATCCCCTATCTCTCTATACTACACTCTTCATAATGATCATCTCTCTTTATACTACCCTCTCCATAATGATCCCCTCTCTCTCTATACTATGCTCTCCATAATGATCCCCTATCTCTCTATACTACCCTCTCCATAATGATCCCCTATCTCTCTATACTACGCTCTCCATAATGATCCCCTATCTATCTATACTACGCTCTCCATAATGATCCCCTAACTCTCTATACTACGCTCTCCATAATGATCTCCTCTCTCTCTATACTACCCTCTCCATAATGATCCTCTCCCTATACTACTCACTCCATAATTAATCTCTCTCTATACTACCCTCTCCATAATGATCCTCTCGCTATACTACTCTCTCCATAATGATCCTCTCTCTATACTACCCTCTCCATAACGATCCTCTCTCTCTATACTACACTCTCCATAATGATCCCCTCTCTCTATACCATGCTCTCCATAATGATCCTCTCTCTCTATACTACCCTCTCCATAATGATCCCCTATCTCTATACTACCCTCTCCATGATGATCCCTTCTCTCTCTATACTACCCTCTCCATAATGATCCTCTCTCTATACGACCCTCCCCATAATTATTATCTCTCTATACTACCCTCTCCATAATGATCCTCTCTCTATACTACCCTCTTCATAATGATCCTCTCTCTATACTTCCCTCTCCATAATGATCATCTCTCTCTATATACTACCCTCTCCATAATGATCTCCTCTCTCTATACTACACTCTCCATAATAATCATCTCTCTTTATTCTACCCTCTCTATAATGATCCCCTCTCTCTCTATACTACCCTCTCCATAATGATCCCCTATCTCTCTATACTACGCTCTCCATAATGATCCCCTATCTCTCTATACTACGCTCTCCATAATGATCCCCTATCTCTCTATGCTACCCTCTCCATAATGATCCCCTATCTCTCTATGCTATCCTCTCCATAATGACCCCCTCTCTCTATACTACCTTCTCCACAATGAAGGCCTATCTCTCTATACTACCCTCTCCATAATGAACCTCTCTCTATACTACCCTCTCCATAATGATCCTCTCTCTCTCTATACTACCCTCTCCATACTGATCCCCTCTCTCTCTATACTACCCTCTCCATAATGATCATCTCTCTCTATACTACCCTCTCCCTAATAATCCCTTCTCTCTCTATACTACCCTCTCCATAATGATCCCCTCTCTCTCTATACTACCCTCTCCATAATGATCATCTCTCTCTATACTACCCTCTCCATAATGATCCCCTCTCTCTATACTACCCTCTCCATAATGATCCTCTCTCTATACTACCCTCTCCATAATGATATCATCTCTCTCTCTATACTACCATCTCCATAATGATCCACTCTCTCCATACTACCCTCTCCATAATGACCCCTATCTCTATAATACCCTCTCCATAATGATCCCCTATCTCTATACTACCCTCTCCATAATGATATCCTCTCACTCTATACTACCCTCTCCATAATGATCCCCTATCTCTCTATACTACCCTCTCCATAATGGTCCTCTCTCTATACTACCCTCTCCATTATGATCCCCTCTCTCTCTATACTACCCTCTCCATAATGATCCCCTCTCTCTCTATACTACCCTCTCCATAATGATCCTCTCTCTATACTACCCTCCCCATAATTATCATCTCTCTATACTACCCTCTCCATAATTATCCTCTCTATATACTACCCTCTCTATAATGATCCCCTCTCTCTCTATACTACCCTCTCCATAATGATCATCTCTCTTTATACTACCCTCTCCATAATGATCCCCTATCTCTCTATACTACGCTCTCCATAATGATCCCCTATCTCTCTATACTACGCTCTCCATAATGATCCCCTATCTCTCTATGCTACCCTCTCCATAATGATCCCCTATCTCTCTATGCTATCCTCTCCATAATGACCCCCTCTCTCTATACTACCTTCTCCACAATGAAGGCCTATCTCTCTATACTACCCTCTCCATAATGAACCTCTCTCTATACTACCCTCTCCATAATGATCCTCTCTCTCTCTATACTACCCTCTCCATACTGATCCCCTCTCTCTCTATACTACCCTCTCCATAATGATCATCTCTCTCTATACTACCCTCTCCCTAATGATCCCTTCTCTCTCTATACTACCCTCTCCATAATGATCCCCTCTCTCTCTATACTACCCTCTCCATAATGATCATCTCTCTCTATACTACCCTCTCCATAATGATCCCCTCTCTCTATACTACCCTCTCCATAATGATCCTCTCTCTATACTACCCTCTCCATAATGATATCATCTCTCTCTCTATACTACCATCTCCATAATGATCCACTCTCTCCATACTACCCTCTCCATAATGACCCCTATCTCTATAATACCCTCTCCATAATGATCCCCTATCTCTATACTACCCTCTCCATAATGATATCCTCTCACTCTATACTACCCTCTCCATAATGATCCCCTATCTCTCTATACTACCCTCTCCATAATGGTCCTCTCTCTATACTACCCTCTCCATTATGATCCCCTCTCTCTCTATACTACCCTCTCCATAATGATCCCCTCTCTCTCTATACTACCCTCTCCATAATGATCCTCTCTCTATACTACCCTCTCCATAATGATAACCTCTCTCTATACTACCATCTCCATAATGATCCCCTCTCTCTATACTACCCTCTCCATAATGATCCCCTATCTCTATACTACCCTCTCCACAATGAAGGCCTATCTTTCTATACTACCCTCTACATAATGAACCTATCTCTATACTACCCTCTCCATAATGATCCTCTCTCTATACTACACTCTCCATAATGATCATCTCTCTTTATACTACCCTCTCCATAATTATCCCCTCTCCCTCTATACTACCCTCTCCATAATGATCATCTCTCTTTATACTACCCTCTCCATAATGATCCCCTCTCTCTATACTACCCTCTCCATAATGATCCTCTCTCTATACTACCCTCTCCATAATGATAACCTCTCTCTATACTACCATCTCCATAATGATCCCCTCTCTCTATACTACGCTCTCCATAATGATCCCCTATCTCTCTATGCTATCCTCTCCATAATGATCCCCTCTCTCTATACTACCCTCTCCACAATGAAGGCCTATCTCTCTATACTACCCTCTCCATAATGAACCTCTCTCTATACTACCCTCTCCATAATGATCCCTTCTCTCTCTATACTACCCTCTCCATAATGATCCCCTCTCTCTCTATACTACCATCTCCATAATGATCATCTCTCTCTATACTACCCTCTCCATAATGATCCCCTCTCTCTATACTACCCTCTCCATAATGATCCTCTCTCTATACTACCCTCTCCATAATGATATCCTCTCTCTCTATACTACCATCTCCATAATGATCCCCTCTCTCTATACTACCCTCTCCATAATGATCCCCTATCTCTATCATACCCTCTCCACAATGAAGGCCTATCTCTCTATACTACCCTCTCCATAATGAACCTCTCTCTATACTACCCTCTCCATAATGATCCCTTCTCTCTCTATACTACCCTCTCCATAATGATCCCCTCTCTCTCTATACTACCCTCTCCATAATGATATCCACTCTCTTTATACTACCCTCTCCATAATGATCCTCTCTCTATACTACCCTCTCCATAATGATATCCTCTCTCTCTATACTACCATCTCCATAATGATCCCCTCTCTCTATACTACCCTCTCCATAATGATCCCCTATCTCTATCATACCCTCTCCACAATGAAGGCCTATCTCTCTATACTACCCTCTCCATAATGAACCTCTCTCTATACTACCCTCTCCATAATGATCCCTTCTCTCTCTATACTACCCTCTCCATAATGATCCCCTCTCTCTCTATACTACCCTCTCCATAATGATATCCACTCTCTTTATACTACCCTCTCCATAATGATCCCCTATCTCTCTATACTACCCTCTCAATAATGGTCCTCTCTCTATACTACCCTCTCCATTATGATCCCCTCTCTCTCTATACTACCCTCTCCATAATGATCCTCTCTCTATACTACTATCTCCATAATTAATCTCTCTCTATACTACCCTCTCCATAATGATCCTCTCGCTATACTACTCTCTCCATAATGATCCTCTCTCTATACTACCCTCTCCATAATGATCCTCTCTCTCTATACTACACTCTCCATAATGATCCCCTCTCTCTATACCATGCTCTCCATAATGAGCCTCTCTCTCTATACTACCCTCTCCATAATGATCCCCTATCTCTATAGTACGCTCTCCATAATGATCCCCTATCTATCTATACTACACTCTCCATAATGATCCCCTATCTCTCTATACTACACTCTTCATAATGATCATCTCTCTTTATACTACCCTCTCCATAATGATCCCCTCTCTCTCTATACTATGCTCTCCATAATGATCCCCTATCTCTCTATACTACCCTCTCCATAATGATCCCCTATCTCTCTATACTACGCTCTCCATAATGATCCCCTATCTATCTATACTACGCTCTCCATAATGATCCCCTAACTCTCTATACTACGCTCTCCATAATGATCTCCTCTCTCTCTATACTACCCTCTCCATAATGATCCTCTCCCTATACTACTCACTCCATAATTAATCTCTCTCTATACTACCCTCTCCATAATGATCCTCTCGCTATACTACTCTCTCCATAATGATCCTCTCTCTATACTACCCTCTCCATAACGATCCTCTCTCTCTATACTACACTCTCCATAATGATCCCCTCTCTCTATACCATGCTCTCCATAATGATCCTCTCTCTCTATACTACCCTCTCCATAATGATCCCCTATCTCTATACTACCCTCTCCATGATGATCCCTTCTCTCTCTATACTACCCTCTCCATAATGATCCTCTCTCTATACGACCCTCCCCATAATTATTATCTCTCTATACTACCCTCTCCATAATGATCCTCTCTCTATACTACCCTCTTCATAATGATCCTCTCTCTATACTTCCCTCTCCATAATGATCATCTCTCTCTATATACTACCCTCTCCATAATGATCTCCTCTCTCTATACTACACTCTCCATAATAATCATCTCTCTTTATTCTACCCTATCTATAATGATCCCCTCTCTCTCTATACTACCCTCTCCATAATGATCCCCTATCTCTCTATACTACGCTCTCCATAATGATCCCCTATCTCTCTATACTACGCTCTCCATAATGATCCCCTATCTCTCTATGCTACCCTCTCCATAATGATCCCCTATCTCTCTATGCTATCCTCTCCATAATGACCCCCTCTCTCTATACTACCTTCTCCACAATGAAGGCCTATCTCTCTATACTACCCTCTCCATAATGAACCTCTCTCTATACTACCCTCTCCATAATGATCCTCTCTCTCTCTCTATACTACCCTCTCCATACTGATCCCCTCTCTCTCTATACTACCCTCTCCATAATGATCATCTCTCTCTATACTACCCTCTCCCTAATAATCCCTTCTCTCTCTATACTACCCTCTCCATAATGATCCCCTCTCTCTCTATACTACCCTCTCCATAATGATCATCTCTCTCTATACTACCCTCTCCATAATGATCCCCTCTCTCTATACTACCCTCTCCATAATGATCCTCTCTCTATACTACCCTCTCCATAATGATATCATCTCTCTCTCTATACTACCCTCTCCATAATGAACCTCTCTCTATACTACCCTCTCCATAATGATCCCTTCTCTCTCTATACTACCCTCTCCATAATGATCCCCTCTCTCTCTATACTACCCTCTCCATAATGATATCCACTCTCTTTATACTACCCTCTCCATAATGATCCCCTATCTCTCTATACTACCCTCTCAATAATGGTCCTCTCTCTATACTACCCTCTCCATTATGATCCCCTCTCTCTCTATACTACCCTCTCCATAATGATCCTCTCTCTATACTACTATCTCCATAATTAATCTCTCTCTATACTACCCTCTCCATAATGATCCTCTCGCTATACTACTCTCTCCATAATGATCCTCTCTCTATACTACCCTCTCCATAATGATCCTCTCTCTCTATACTACACTCTCCATAATGATCCCCTCTCTCTATACCATGCTCTCCATAATGAGCCTCTCTCTCTATACTACCCTCTCCATAATGATCCCCTATCTCTATAGTACGCTCTCCATAATGATCCCCTATCTATCTATACTACACTCTCCATAATGATCCCCTATCTCTCTATACTACACTCTTCATAATGATCATCTCTCTTTATACTACCCTCTCCATAATGATCCCCTCTCTCTCTATACTATGCTCTCCATAATGATCCCCTATCTCTCTATACTACCCTCTCCATAATGATCCCCTATCTCTCTATACTACGCTCTCCATAATGATCCCCTATCTATCTATACTACGCTCTCCATAATGATCCCCTAACTCTCTATACTACGCTCTCCATAATGATCTCCTCTCTCTCTATACTACCCTCTCCATAATGATCCTCTCCCTATACTACTCACTCCATAATTAATCTCTCTCTATACTACCCTCTCCATAATGATCCTCTCGCTATACTACTCTCTCCATAATGATCCTCTCTCTATACTACCCTCTCCATAACGATCCTCTCTCTCTATACTACACTCTCCATAATGATCCCCTCTCTCTATACCATGCTCTCCATAATGATCCTCTCTCTCTATACTACCCTCTCCATAATGATCCCCTATCTCTATACTACCCTCTCCATGATGATCCCTTCTCTCTCTATACTACCCTCTCCATAATGATCCTCTCTCTATACGACCCTCCCCATAATTATTATCTCTCTATACTACCCTCTCCATAATGATCCTCTCTCTATACTACCCTCTTCATAATGATCCTCTCTCTATACTTCCCTCTCCATAATGATCATCTCTCTCTATATACTACCCTCTCCATAATGATCTCCTCTCTCTATACTACACTCTCCATAATAATCATCTCTCTTTATTCTACCCTATCTATAATGATCCCCTCTCTCTCTATACTACCCTCTCCATAATGATCCCCTATCTCTCTATACTACGCTCTCCATAATGATCCCCTATCTCTCTATACTACGCTCTCCATAATGATCCCCTATCTCTCTATGCTACCCTCTCCATAATGATCCCCTATCTCTCTATGCTATCCTCTCCATAATGACCCCCTCTCTCTATACTACCTTCTCCACAATGAAGGCCTATCTCTCTATACTACCCTCTCCATAATGAACCTCTCTCTATACTACCCTCTCCATAATGATCCTCTCTCTCTCTATACTACCCTCTCCATACTGATCCCCTCTCTCTCTATACTACCCTCTCCATAATGATCATCTCTCTCTATACTACCCTCTCCCTAATAATCCCTTCTCTCTCTATACTACCCTCTCCATAATGATCCCCTCTCTCTCTATACTACCCTCTCCATAATGATCATCTCTCTCTATACTACCCTCTCCATAATGATCCCCTCTCTCTATACTACCCTCTCCATAATGATCCTCTCTCTATACTACCCTCTCCATAATGATATCATCTCTCTCTCTATACTACCATCTCCATAATGATCCACTCTCTCCATACTACCCTCTCCATAATGACCCCTATCTCTATAATACCCTCTCCATAATGATCCCCTATCTCTCTATACTACCCTCTCCATAATGGTCCTCTCTCTATACTACCCTCTCCATTATGATCCCCTCTCTCTCTATACTACCCTCTCCATAATGATCCCCTCTCTCTCTATACTACCCTCTCCATAATGATCCTCTCTCTATACTACCCTCCCCATAATTATCCTCTCTCTATACTACCCTCCCCATAATTATCATCTCTCTATACTACCCTCTCCATAATTATCCTCTCTATATACTACCCTCTCTATAATGATCCCCTCTCTCTCTATACTACCCTCTCCATAATGATCATCTCTCTTTATACTACCCTCTCCATAATGATCCCCTATCTCTCTATACTACGCTCTCCATAATGATCCCCTATCTCTCTATACTACGCTCTCCATAATGATCCCCTATCTCTCTATGCTACCCTCTCCATAATGATCCCCTATCTCTCTATGCTATCCTCTCCATAATGACCCCCTCTCTCTATACTACCTTCTCCACAATGAAGGCCTATCTCTCTATACTACCCTCTCCATAATGAACCTCTCTCTATACTACCCTCTCCATAATGATCCTCTCTCTCTCTATACTACCCTCTCCATACTGATCCCCTCTCTCTCTATACTACCCTCTCCATAATGATCATCTCTCTCTATACTACCCTCTCCCTAATGATCCCTTCTCTCTCTATACTACCCTCTCCATAATGATCCCCTCTCTCTCTATACTACCCTCTCCATAATGATCATCTCTCTCTATACTACCCTCTCCATAATGATCCCCTCTCTCTATACTACCCTCTCCATAATGATCCTCTCTCTATACTACCCTCTCCATAATGATATCATCTCTCTCTCTATACTACCATCTCCATAATGATCCACTCTCTCCATACTACCCTCTCCATAATGACCCCTATCTCTATAATACCCTCTCCATAATGATCCCCTATCTCTATACTACCCTCTCCATAATGATATCCTCTCACTCTATACTACCCTCTCCATAATGATCCCCTATCTCTCTATACTACCCTCTCCATAATGGTCCTCTCTCTATACTACCCTCTCCATTATGATCCCCTCTCTCTCTATACTACCCTCTCCATAATGATCCCCTCTCTCTCTATACTACCCTCTCCATAATGATCCTCTCGCTATACTACTCTCTCCATAATGATCCTCTCTCTATACTACCCTCTCCATAATGATCCTCTCTCTCTATACTACACTCTCCATAATGATCCCCTCTCTCTATACCATGCTCTCCATAATGAGCCTCTCTCTCTATACTACCCTCTCCATAATGATCCCCTATCTCTATAGTACGCTCTCCATAATGATCCCCTATCTATCTATACTACACTCTCCATAATGATCCCCTATCTCTCTATACTACACTCTTCATAATGATCATCTCTCTTTATACTACCCTCTCCATAATGATCCCCTCTCTCTCTATACTATGCTCTCCATAATGATCCCCTATCTCTCTATACTACCCTCTCCATAATGATCCCCTATCTCTCTATACTACGCTCTCCATAATGATCCCCTATCTATCTATACTACGCTCTCCATAATGATCCCCTAACTCTCTATACTACGCTCTCCATAATGATCTCCTCTCTCTCTATACTACCCTCTCCATAATGATCCTCTCCCTATACTACTCACTCCATAATTAATCTCTCTCTATACTACCCTCTCCATAATGATCCTCTCGCTATACTACTCTCTCCATAATGATCCTCTCTCTATACTACCCTCTCCATAACGATCCTCTCTCTCTATACTACACTCTCCATAATGATCCCCTCTCTCTATACCATGCTCTCCATAATGATCCTCTCTCTCTATACTACCCTCTCCATAATGATCCCCTATCTCTATACTACCCTCTCCATGATGATCCCTTCTCTCTCTATACTACCCTCTCCATAATGATCCTCTCTCTATACGACCCTCCCCATAATTATTATCTCTCTATACTACCCTCTCCATAATGATCCTCTCTCTATACTACCCTCTTCATAATGATCCTCTCTCTATACTTCCCTCTCCATAATGATCATCTCTCTCTATATACTACCCTCTCCATAATGATCTCCTCTCTCTATACTACACTCTCCATAATAATCATCTCTCTTTATTCTACCCTATCTATAATGATCCCCTCTCTCTCTATACTACCCTCTCCATAATGATCCCCTATCTCTCTATACTACGCTCTCCATAATGATCCCCTATCTCTCTATACTACGCTCTCCATAATGATCCCCTATCTCTCTATGCTACCCTCTCCATAATGATCCCCTATCTCTCTATGCTATCCTCTCCATAATGACCCCCTCTCTCTATACTACCTTCTCCACAATGAAGGCCTATCTCTCTATACTACCCTCTCCATAATGAACCTCTCTCTATACTACCCTCTCCATAATGATCCTCTCTCTCTCTATACTACCCTCTCCATACTGATCCCCTCTCTCTCTATACTACCCTCTCCATAATGATCATCTCTCTCTATACTACCCTCTCCCTAATAATCCCTTCTCTCTCTATACTACCCTCTCCATAATGATCCCCTCTCTCTCTATACTACCCTCTCCATAATGATCATCTCTCTCTATACTACCCTCTCCATAATGATCCCCTCTCTCTATACTACCCTCTCCATAATGATCCTCTCTCTATACTACCCTCTCCATAATGATATCATCTCTCTCTCTATACTACCATCTCCATAATGATCCACTCTCTCCATACTACCCTCTCCATAATGACCCCTATCTCTATAATACCCTCTCCATAATGATCCCCTATCTCTCTATACTACCCTCTCCATAATGGTCCTCTCTCTATACTACCCTCTCCATTATGATCCCCTCTCTCTCTATACTACCCTCTCCATAATGATCCCCTCTCTCTCTATACTACCCTCTCCATAATGATCCTCTCTCTATACTACCCTCCCCATAATTATCCTCTCTCTATACTACCCTCCCCATAATTATCATCTCTCTATACTACCCTCTCCATAATTATCCTCTCTATATACTACCCTCTCTATAATGATCCCCTCTCTCTCTATACTACCCTCTCCATAATGATCATCTCTCTTTATACTACCCTCTCCATAATGATCCCCTATCTCTCTATACTACGCTCTCCATAATGATCCCCTATCTCTCTATACTACGCTCTCCATAATGATCCCCTATCTCTCTATGCTACCCTCTCCATAATGATCCCCTATCTCTCTATGCTATCCTCTCCATAATGACCCCTCTCTCTATACTACCTTCTCCACAATGAAGGCCTATCTCTCTATACTACCCTCTCCATAATGAACCTCTCTCTATACTACCCTCTCCATAATGATCCTCTCTCTCTCTATACTACCCTCTCCATACTGATCCCCTCTCTCTCTATACTACCCTCTCCATAATGATCATCTCTCTCTATACTACCCTCTCCCTAATGATCCCTTCTCTCTCTATACTACCCTCTCCATAATGATCCCCTCTCTCTCTATACTACCCTCTCCATAATGATCATCTCTCTCTATACTACCCTCTCCATAATGATCCCCTCTCTCTATACTACCCTCTCCATAATGATCCTCTCTCTATACTACCCTCTCCATAATGATATCATCTCTCTCTCTATACTACCATCTCCATAATGATCCACTCTCTCCATACTACCCTCTCCATAATGACCCCTATCTCTATAATACCCTCTCCATAATGATCCCCTATCTCTATACTACCCTCTCCATAATGATATCCTCTCACTCTATACTACCCTCTCCATAATGATCCCCTATCTCTCTATACTACCCTCTCCATAATGGTCCTCTCTCTATACTACCCTCTCCATTATGATCCCCTCTCTCTCTATACTACCCTCTCCATAATGATCCCCTCTCTCTCTATACTACCCTCTCCATAATGATCCTCTCTCTATACTACCCTCCCCATAATTATCATCTCTCTATACTACCCTCTCCATAATTATCCTCTCTATATACTACCCTCTCCATAATGATCCTCTCTCCATATTCCCTCTCCATAATGATCCTCTCTCTCTATATAATACCCTCTCCATAATGACCTCCTCTCTCTATACTACGCTCTCCATAATGATCCCCTATATATCTATACTACGCTCTCCATAATGATCCCCTATCTCTCTATACTACACTCTCCTTAATGATCCCCTTTCTCTCTATACTATGCTCTACATAATGATCCCCTATATCTCTATGCTACCCTCTCCATAATGATCGCCTATCTCTCTATGCTATCCTCTCCATAATGATCACCTTCTCTATACTACCCTCTCCACAATGAAGGCCTATCTCTCTATACTACCCTCTCCAAAATGTACCCTCTCTCTCTATGCTACCCTCTCCATAATGATCCCCAATCTCTCTATGCTATCCTCTCCATAATGATCCCCTCTCTCTATACTACCCTCTCCACAATGAAGTCCTATCTCTCTATACTACCCTCTCCAAAATTATCCTCTCTCTATACTACCCTCTCCATAATGATCCTCTCCCTATACTACCCTCTCCATTATTATCCCCTCTTTCTCTTCACTACCCTCTCCATAATGATCCACTCTCTCTATACTACCCTCTCCATTATGATCCTCTCTCTATACTACCCTCTCCATAATGATCTCCTCTCTCTCTATACTACCCTCTCCATAATGATCCTCTCGCTATGCTACTCTCTCCATAATTAATCTATCTCTATACTACCCTCTCCATAATGATTCTTTCTCTCTATACTACAATCTCCATAATGATCCCCTCTCTCTATACCATGCTCTCCATAATGATCCTCTCTCTATACTATGCTCTACATAATGATCCCCTATATCTCTATGCTACCCTCTCCATAATGATCCCCTATCTCTCTATGCTATCCTCTCCATAATGATCACCTTCTCTATACTACCCTCTCCACAATGAAGGCCTATCTCTCTATACTACCCTCTCCAAAATGTACCCTCTCTCTCTATGCTACCCTCTCCATAATGATCCCCAATCTCTCTATGCTATCCTCTCCATAATGATCCCCTCTCTCTATACTACCCTCTCCACAATGAAGTCCTATCTCTCTATACTACCCTCTCCAGAATTATCCTATCTCTATACTACCCTCTCCATAATGATCCTCTCCCTATACTACCCTCTCCATTATTATCCCCTCTCTCTCTTCACTACCCTCTCCATAATGATCCACTCTCTCTATACTACCCTCTCCATTATGATCCTCTCTCTATACTACCCTCTCCATAATGATCTCCTCTCTCTCTATACTACCCTCTCCATAATGATCCTCTCGCTATGCTACTCTCTCCATAATTAATCTCTCTCTATACTACCCTCTCCATAATGATTCTTTCTCTCTATACTACAATCTCCATAATGATCCCCTCTCTCTATACCATGCTCTCCATAATGATCCTCTCTCTATACTACGCTCTCCATAATTAGCCTCTCTCTCTATACTACCCTCTCCATAATGATCTCCTATCTCTATACTACACTCTCCATAATGATCCTCTCTCTCTATAATACCCTCTCTATAATGATCCTCTCTCTCTATACTACCCTCTCCATAATGACCCTCTCTCTATACTACCCTCTCAATTATGATCCCCTCTCTCTCTCTACTACCCTCTCCATAATGATCCTCTCTCTATAATACCCTCTCCATAATTATCCTCTCTCTATTTACTATGCTCTCGATAATGATCCCCTCTCTCTATACTACCCTCTCCATAATGATCCTCTCTCTATACTACCCTCCCCATAATTATCATCTCTCTATACTACCCTCTCCATAATTATCCTCTCTGTATACTACCCTCTCCATAATGATCCTCTCTCTATACTTCCCTCCTCATAATGATCCTCTCTCTATATATAATACCCTCTCCATAATGATCTCCTCTCTCTATACTACGCTCTCCATAATGATCCCCTATCTATCTATACTACGCTCTCCATAATGATCCCCTATCTCTCTATACTACACTCTCCTTAATGATCCCCTTTCTCTCTATACTATGCTCTCCACAATGATACCCTATATCTCTATGCTACCCTCTCCATAATGATCCCCTATCTCTCTATGCTATCCTCTCCATAATGATCCCCTTCTCTATACTACCCTCTCCACAATGAAGGCCTATCTCTCTATACTACCCTCTCCATAATGATCCCCTCTCTCTATACTACCCTCTCCACAATGAAGGCCTATCTCTCTATACTACCCTCTCCAAAATGATCCTCTCTCTATACTACCCTCTCCATAATGATGCTCTCCCTATACTACCCTCTCCATTATTATCCCCTCTCTCTCTTCACTACCCTCTCCATAATGATTCACTCTCTCTATACTACCCTCTCCATAATGATCCTCTCTCTATACTACCCTCTCCATAATGATCTCCTCTCTCTCTATACTACCCTCTCCATAATGATCCCCTCTTTCTCTATACTACCCACTGCATGATGATCCTCTTTCGCTATACTACCCTCTCCATAATAATCCTCTCCCTATACTACCCTCTCCATTATGATCCCCCCTCTCTATATACTAACCTCTCCATAATGATCCCCTTTATCTATACTACCCTCTCCATAATGATCTCCTCTCTCTCTATACTACCATTTCCATAATGATCCTGTCGCTATGCTACTCTCTCCATAATTAATCTCTCTCTATACTACCCTCTCCATAATGATCCTCTCTCTCTATACTACAATCTCCATAATGATCCCCTCTCTCTATACCATGCTCTCCATAATGATCCTCTCTCTATACTACGCTCTCCATAATGAGCCTCTCTCTCTATACTACCCTCTCCATAATGATCCCCTATCTCTATACTACGCTCTCCATAATGATCCTCTCTCTCTATATTACCCTCTCCATAATGATCCTCTCTCTCTATACTACCCTCTCCATAATGATCCTCTCTCTATACTACCCTCTCCATTATGATCCCCTCTCTCTCTACTACCCTCTCATAATGATCCTCTCTCTATACTACCCTCTCCATAATTATTCTCTCTCTATATACTATGCTCTCCATAATGATCCCCTCTCTCTCTATACTACCCTCTCCATAATGATCCTCTCTCTATACTACCCTCCCCATAATTATCATCTCTCTATACTACCCTCTCCATAATTATCCTCTCTCTATACTACCCTCGCCATAATTATCCTCTCTCTATACTTCCCTCTCCATAATGATCCTCTCTCTATATATAATACCCTCTCCATAATGATCTCCTCTCTCTATACTACACTCTCCATAATGATCCCCTATCTCTCTATACTATGCTCTCCATAATGATCCCCTATATCTCTATGCTACCCTCTCCATAATGATCCCCTATCTCTCTATGCTATCCTCTCCATAATGACCCCCTTCTCTATACTACCCTCTCCAAAATGATCCTCTCTCTATACTACCCTCTCCATAATGATCCTCTCCCTATACTACCCTCTCCATTATTATCCCCTCTCTCTCTTCACTACCCTCTCCATAATGATCCACTCTCTCTATACTACCCTCTCCATAATGATCATCTCTCTATACTACCCTCTCCATAATGATCTCCTCTCTCTCTATACTACCCACTGCATGATGATCCTCTTTCAGTATACTACCCTCTCCATAATGACCCTCTCCCTATACTACCCTCTCCATAATGATCCCTTTATCTATACTACCCTCTCCATAATGATCCTCTCGCTATGCTACTCTCTCCATAATTAATCTCTCTCTATACTACCCTCTCCATAATGATCCTCTCTCTCTATACTACAATCTCCATAATGATCCCCTCTCTCTATACTCTCCATAATGATCCTCTCTCTATACTACGCTGTCCATAATGAGCCTCTCTCTCTATACTACCCTCTCCATAATGATCCCATATCTCTATACTACGCTCTCCATAATTATCCTCTCTCTCTATACTACCCTCTCCATAATGATCCTCTCTCTATACTACCCTCTCCATAATGATCCTCTCTCTATACTACCCTCTCCATTATGATCCCCTCTCTCTCTCTACTACCCTCTCCATAATGATCCTCTCTATATACTACCCTCTCCATAATTATCCTCTCTCTATATACTATGCTCTCCATAATGATCCCCCCTCTCTCTATACTACCCTCTCCATAATGATCCTCTCTCTATACTACCCTCCCCATAATTATCATCTCTCAATACTACCCTCTCCATAATTATCCTCTCTATATACTACCCTCTCCATAATGATCCTCTCTCTATACTTCCCTCTCCATAATGATCCTCTCTATATATATAATACCCTCTCCATAATGATCCCCTCTCTCTATACTACGCTCTCCATAATGATCCCGTATCTATCTATACTACGCTCTCCATAATGATCCTCTATCTCTCTATGCTACACTCTCCATAATGATCCCCTTTCTCTCTATGCTACCCTCTCCATAATGATCCCCTTCTCTATCCTACCCTCTCCACAATGAAGGCCTATCTCTCTATACTACCCTCTCCAAAATGTACCCCTCTCTCTCTATGCTACCCTCTCCAAAATGATCCCCTATCTCTCTATGCTATCCTCTCCATAATGATCCCCTCTCTCTATACTACCCTCTCCACAATGAAGGCCTATCTCTCTATACTACCCTCTCCAAAATTATCCTCTCTCTATACTACCCTCTCCATAATGATCCTCTCCCTATACTACCCTCTCCATTATTATCCTCTCTCTCTCTTCACTACCCTCTCCATAATGATCCACTCTCTCTATACTACCATCTCCATAATGATCCTCTCTCTATACTACCCTCTCCATATTGATCTCCTCTCTCTCTCTATACTACCCTCTCCATAATGATCCCCTCTCTCTCTATACTACCCACTGCATAATGATCCTCTTTCGCTATACTACCCTCTCCATAATGATCCTCTCCCTATACTACCCTCTCCATTATGATCCCCTCTCTCTCTATACTACCCTCTCCATAATGACCCCCTTTATCTATACTACTCTCTCCATAATGATCCACTCTCTCTATACTACCCTCTCCATAATGATCATCTCTCTATACTACCCTCTCCATAATGATCTCCTCTCTCTCTATACTACCCACTGCATGATGATCCTCTTTCAGTATACTACCCTCTCCATAATGACCCTCTCCCTATACTACCCTCTCCATAATGATCCCTTTATCTATACTACCCTCTCCATAATGATCCCCTCTCTCTCTATACTACCCACTGCATAATGATCCTCTTTCGCTATACTACCCTCTCCATAATGATCCTCTCCCTATACTACCCTCTCCATTATGATCCCCTCTCTCCCTATACTACCCTCTCCATTATTATCCCCTCTCTCTCTTCACTACCCTCTCCATAATGATCCACTCTCTCTATACTACCCTCTCCATAATGATCATCTCTCTATACTACCCTCTCCATAATGATCTCCTCTCTCTCTATACTACCCACTGCATGATGATCCTCTTTCAGTATACTACCCTCTCCATAATGACCCTCTCCCTATACTACCCTCTCCATAATGATCCCTTTATCTATACTACCCTCTCCATAATGATCCTCTCGCTATGCTACTCTCTCCATAATTAATCTCTCTCTATACTACCCTCTCCATAATGATCCTCTCTCTCTATACTACAATCTCCATAATGATCCCCTCTCTCTATACTCTCCATAATGATCCTCTCTCTATACTACGCTGTCCATAATGAGCCTCTCTCTCTATACTACCCTCTCCATAATGATCCCATATCTCTATACTACGCTCTCCATAATTATCCTCTCTCTCTATACTACCCTCTCCATAATGATCCTCTCTCTATACTACCCTCTCCATAATGATCCTCTCTCTATACTACCCTCTCCATTATGATCCCCTCTCTCTCTCTACTACCCTCTCCATAATGATCCTCTCTATATACTACCCTCTCCATAATTATCCTCTCTCTATATACTATGCTCTCCATAATGACCCCCCCTCTCTCTATACTACCCTCTCCATAATGATCCTCTCTCTATACTACCCTCCCCATAATTATCATCTCTCAATACTACCCTCTCCATAATTATCCTCTCTATATACTACCCTCTCCATAATGATCATCTCTCTATACTTCCCTCTCCATAATGATCCTCTCTATATATATAATACCCTCTCCATAATGATCCCCTCTCTCTATACTACGCTCTCCATAATGATCCCGTATCTATCTATACTACGCTCTCCATAATGATCCTCTATCTCTCTATGCTACACTCTCCATAATGATCCCCTTTCTCTCTATGCTACCCTCTCCATAATGATCCCCTTCTCTATCCTACCCTCTCCACAATGAAGGCCTATCTCTCTATACTACCCTCTCCAAAATGTACCCCTCTCTCTCTATGCTACCCTCTCCAAAATGATCCCCTATCTCTCTATGCTATCCTCTCCATAATGATCCCCTCTCTCTATACTACCCTCTCCACAATGAAGGCCTATCTCTCTATACTACCCTCTCCAAAATTATCCTCTCTCTATACTACCCTCTCCATAATGATCCTCTCCCTATACTACCCTCTCCATTATTATCCTCTCTCTCTCTTCACTACCCTCTCCATAATGATCCACTCTCTCTATACTACCATCTCCATAATGATCCTCTCTCTATACTACCCTCTCCATATTGATCTCCTCTCTCTCTCTATACTACCCTCTCCATAATGATCCCCTCTCTCTCTATACTACCCACTGCATAATGATCCTCTTTCGCTATACTACCCTCTCCATAATGATCCTCTCCCTATACTACCCTCTCCATTATGATCCCCTCTCTCTCTATACTACCCTCTCCATAATGACCCCCTTTATCTATACTACTCTCTCCATAATGATCCACTCTCTCTATACTACCCTCTCCATAATGATCATCTCTCTATACTACCCTCTCCATAATGATCTCCTCTCTCTCTATACTACCCACTGCATGATGATCCTCTTTCAGTATACTACCCTCTCCATAATGACCCTCTCCCTATACTACCCTCTCCATAATGATCCCTTTATCTATACTACCCTCTCCATAATGATCCTCTCGCTATGCTACTCTCTCCATAATTAATCTCTCTCTATACTACCCTCTCCATATTGATCCTCTCTCTCTATACTACAATCTCCATAATGATCCCCTCTCTCTATACTCTCCATAATGATCCTCTCTCTATACTACGCTGTCCATAATGAGCCTCTCTCTCTATACTACCCTCTCCATAATGATCCCATATCTCTATACTACGCTCTCCATAATTATCCTCTCTCTCTATGCTACCCTCTCCATAATGATCCTCTCTCTATACTACCCTCTCCATAATGATCCTCTCTCTATACTACCCTCTCCATTATGATCCCCTCTCTCTCTCTACTACCCTCTCCATAATGATCCTCTCTATATACTACCCTCTCCATAATTATCCTCTCTCTATATACTATGCTCTCCATAATGATCCCCCCTCTCTCTATACTACCCTCTCCATAATGATCCTCTCTCTATACTACCCTCCCCATAATTATCATCTCTCTATACTACCCTCTCCATAATTATCCTCTCTATATACTACCCTCTCCATAATGATCCTCTCTCTATACTTCCCTCTCCATAATGATCCTCTCTATATATATAATACCCTCTCCATAATGATCCCCTCTCTCTATACTACGCTCTCCATAATGATCCCGTATCTATCTATACTACGCTCTCCATAATGATCCTCTATCTCTCTATGCTACACTCTCCATAATGATCCCCTTTCTCTCTATGCTACCCTCTCCATAATGATCCCCTTCTCTATCCTACCCTCTCCACAATGAAGGCCTATCTCTCTATACTACCCTCTCCAAAATGAACCCCTCTCTCTCTATGCTACCCTCTCCAAAATGATCCCCTATCTCTCTATGCTATCCTCTCCATAATGATCCCCTCTCTCTATACTACCCTCTCCACAATGAAGGCCTATCTCTCTATACTACCCTCTCCAAAATTATCCTCTCTCTATACTACCCTCTCCATAATGATCCTCTCCCTATACTACCCTCTCCATTATTATCCTCTCTCTCTCTTCACTACCCTCTCCATAATGATCCACTCTCTCTATACTACCATCTCCATAATGATCCTCTCTCTATACTACCCTCTCCATATTGATCTCCTCTCTCTCTCTATACTACCCTCTCCATAATGATCCCCTCTCTCTCTATACTACCCACTGCATAATGATCCTCTTTCGCTATACTACCCTCTCCATAATGATCCTCTCCCTATACTACCCTCTCCATTATGATCCCCTCTCTCTCTATACTACCCTCTCCATAATGACCCCTTTATCTATACTACTCTCTCCATAATGATCCACTCTCTCTATACTACCCTCTCCATAATGATCATCTCTCTATACTACCCTCTCCATAATGATCTCCTCTCTCTCTATACTACCCACTGCATGATGATCCTCTTTCAGTATACTACCCTCTCCATAATGACCCTCTCCCTATACTACCCTCTCCATAATGATCCCTTTATCTATACTACCCTCTCCATAATGATCCTCTCGCTATGCTACTCTCTCCATAATTAATCTCTCTCTATACTACCCTCTCCATATTGATCCTCTCTCTCTATACTACAATCTCCATAATGATCCCCTCTCTCTATACTCTCCATAATGATCCTCTCTCTATACTACGCTGTCCATAATGAGCCTCTCTCTCTATACTACCCTCTCCATAATGATCCCATATCTCTATACTACGCTCTCCATAATTATCCTCTCTCTCTATACTACCCTCTCCATAATGATCCTCTCTCTATACTACCCTCTCCATAATGATCCTCTCTCTATACTACCCTCTCCATTATGATCCCCTCTCTCTCTCTACTACCCTCTCCATAATGATCCTCTCTATATACTACCCTCTCCATAATTATCCTCTCTCTATATACTATGCTCTCCATAATGATCCCCCCTCTCTCTATACTACCCTCTCCATAATGATCCTCTCTCTATACTACCCTCCCCATAATTATCATCTCTCTATACTACCCTCTCCATAATTATCCTCTCTATATACTACCCTCTCCATAATGATCCTCTCTCTATACTTCCCTCTCCATAATGATCCTCTCTATATATATAATACCCTCTCCATAATGATCCCCTCTCTCTATACTACGCTCTCCATAATGATCCCGTATCTATCTATACTACGCTCTCCATAATGATCCTCTATCTCTCTATGCTACACTCTCCATAATGATCCCCTTTCTCTCTATGCTACCCTCTCCATAATGATCCCCTTCTCTATCCTACCCTCTCCACAATGAAGGCCTATCTCTCTATACTACCCTCTCCAAAATGAACCCCTCTCTCTCTATGCTACCCTCTCCAAAATGATCCCCTATCTCTCTATGCTATCCTCTCCATAATGATCCCCTCTCTCTATACTACCCTCTCCACAATGAAGGCCTATCTCTCTATACTACCCTCTCCAAAATTATCCTCTCTCTATACTACCCTCTCCATAATGATCCTCTCCCTATACTACCCTCTCCATTATTATCCTCTCTCTCTCTTCACTACCCTCTCCATAATGATCCACTCTCTCTATACTACCATCTCCATAATGATCCTCTCTCTATACTACCCTCTCCATATTGATCTCCTCTCTCTCTCTATACTACCCTCTCCATAATGATCCCCTCTCTCTCTATACTACCCACTGCATAATGATCCTCTTTCGCTATACTACCCTCTCCATAATGATCCTCTCCCTATACTACCCTCTCCATTATGATCCCCTCTCTCTCTATACTACCCTCTCCATAATGACCCCTTTATCTATACTACTCTCTCCATAATGATCCACTCTCTCTATACTACCCTCTCCATAATGATCATCTCTCTATACTACCCTCTCCATAATGATCTCCTCTCTCTCTATACTACCCACTGCATGATGATCCTCTTTCAGTATACTACCCTCTCCATAATGACCCTCTCCCTATACTACCCTCTCCATAATGATCCCTTTATCTATACTACCCTCTCCATAATGATCCTCTCGCTATGCTACTCTCTCCATAATTAATCTCTCTCTATACTACCCTCTCCATATTGATCCTCTCTCTCTATACTACAATCTCCATAATGATCCCCTCTCTCTATACTCTCCATAATGATCCTCTCTCTATACTACGCTGTCCATAATGAGCCTCTCTCTCTATACTACCCTCTCCATAATGATCCCATATCTCTATACTACGCTCTCCATAATTATCCTCTCTCTCTATACTACCCTCTCCATAATGATCCTCTCTCTATACTACCCTCTCCATAATGATCCTCTCTCTATACTACCCTCTCCATTATGATCCCCTCTCTCTCTCTACTACCCTCTCCATAATGATCCTCTCTATATACTACCCTCTCCATAATTATCCTCTCTCTATATACTATGCTCTCCATAATGATCCCCCCTCTCTCTATACTACCCTCTCCATAATGATCCTCTCTCTATACTACCCTCCCCATAATTATCATCTCTCTATACTACCCTCTCCATAATTATCCTCTCTATATACTACCCTCTCCATAATGATCCTCTCTCTATACTTCCCTCTCCATAATGATCCTCTCTATATATATAATACCCTCTCCATAATGATCCCCTCTCTCTATACTACGCTCTCCATAATGATCCCGTATCTATCTATACTACGCTCTCCATAATGATCCTCTATCTCTCTATGCTACACTCTCCATAATGATCCCCTTTCTCTCTATGCTACCCTCTCCATAATGATCCCCTTCTCTATCCTACCCTCTCCACAATGAAGGCCTATCTCTCTATACTACCCTCTCCAAAATGAACCCCTCTCTCTCTATGCTACCCTCTCCAAAATGATCCCCTATCTCTCTATGCTATCCTCTCCATAATGATCCCCTCTCTCTATACTACCCTCTCCACAATGAAGGCCTATCTCTCTATACTACCCTCTCCATAATGATCCTCTCCCTATACTACCCTCTCCATTATTATCCTCTCTCTCTCTTCACTACCCTCTCCATAATGATCCACTCTCTCTATACTACCATCTCCATAATGATCCTCTCTCTATACTACCCTCTCCATATTGATCTCCTCTCTCTCTCTATACTACCCTCTCCATAATGATCCCCTCTCTCTCTATACTACCCACTGCATAATGATCCTCTTTCGCTATACTACCCTCTCCATAATGATCCTCTCCCTATACTACCCTCTCCATTATGATCCCCTCTCTCTCTATACTACCCTCTCCATAATGACCCCCTTTATCTATACTACTCTCTCCATAATGATCCTTTCTCTATACTACCCTCTCCATAATGATCATCTCTCTATACTACCCTCTCCATAATGATATCCACTATCTCTATACTACCCTCTCCATAATGATCCCCTCTCTCTATACTACCCTCTCCATAATGATCCTCTCTCTATACTACCCTCTCCATAATGATCCTCTCTCTATACTACCCTCTCCATAATGCTCCTCTTTCTATACTACGCTCTCCATAATGATCCCCTCCCTCTATACTACCCACTCCATAATGAACCTCTCTCTATACTACCCTCTCCATAATGATCATCTCTCTCTCTATACTACCCTCTCCATAATGATCCCCTCTCTCTCTATACTACCCTCTCCATAATGATAATCTCTCTCTATACTACCCTCTCCCTAATGATCCCATCTCTCTCTATACTACCCTCTCCATAATGATCCCCTCTCTCTATACTACCCTCTCAATAATGATCATCTCTCTCTATACTACTCTCTCCATAATGATCCCCTCTCTCTATACTACCCTCTCCATAATGATTCTCTCCATAATGATATCCTCTCTCTATACTACCATCTCCATAATGATCCCCTCTCTCTATACTACCCTCTCCATAATGATCCCCTCTCTCTATACTACGCTCTCCATAATGATCCTCTCTCTCTATACTATCCTCTCCATAATGATCCTCTCTCTCTATACTACCCTCTACATAATGATCCTCTCTCTATACTACCCTCTACATAATGATCCTCTCTCTATACTACCCTCTCCATTATGATCCCCTCTCTCTCTATACTACCCTCTCCATAATGAACCTCTCTCTATACTACCCTCTCCATAATTATCCACTCTTTATATACTATGATCTCCATACTGATCCCCTCTCTCTCTCTATACTACCCTCTCCATAATGATCCCCTCTCTCTATACTACCCTCTCCATAATGATCCTCTCTCTATACTACCCTCTATATAATGATATCCTCTCTCTCTATACTACCCTCTCCATAATGATCCCCTATCTCTATACTACCCTCTCCATAATGATCCCCTATCTCTATACTACCCTCTCCATAATGATATCCTCTCTCTATACTACCCTCTCCATAATGATCCCCTATCTCTCTATACTACCCTCTCCATAATGGTCCTCTCTCTCAACTACCCTCTCCATTATGATCCTCTCTCTATATATACTACCCTCTCCATAATAATCCTCTCTCTATACTACCCTCTCCATAATGATCTCCTCTCTCTCTATACTACCCTCTCCATAATGATCCTCTCGCTATACTGCTCTCTCCATAATTATCCTCTCTCTATACTACCCTATCCATAATGGCCCTCTCTCTCTATACTACACTCTCCATAATGATCCCCTCTCTCTATACCATGCTCTCCATAATGATCCTCTCTCTCTATACAACGCTCTCCATAATGAGCCTCTCTCTCTATACTACCCTCTCCATAATGATCCCTTATCTCTATACTACGCTCTCCATAATGATCCTCTCTCTATACTACCCTCTCCATAATGATCCCCTATCTCTATACTACCCTCTCCATAATGAACCTCTCTCTCTATAATACCATCTCCATAATGATCTCCTCTCTCTCTATACTACCCTCTCCATAATGATCCCCTTTATCTATACTACTCTCTCCATAATGATCCTCTCTCTATACTACCCTCTCCATAATGATATCCACTATCTCTATACTACCCTCTCCATAATGATCCCCTCTCTCTATACTACCCTCTCCATAATGAATCTCTCTCTATACTACCTTCTCCATAATGATCCTCTCTCTATACTACCCTCTCCATAATGCTCCTCTCTCTATACTACGCTCTCCATAATGATCCCCTCTCTCTATACTACCCTCTCCATAATGAACCTCTCTCTATACTACCCTCTCCATAATGATCCTCTCTCTCTCTATACTACCCTCTCCATAATGATCCCCTCTCTCTCTATATACTACCCTCTC
The DNA here is from genome assembly GCF_964263955.1 of Coregonus lavaretus. Taxonomy (NCBI): domain Eukaryota; kingdom Metazoa; phylum Chordata; class Actinopteri; order Salmoniformes; family Salmonidae; genus Coregonus; species Coregonus lavaretus. The sequence goes on from NC_140016.1 coordinate 9,914,693, forward strand.
CATAATGATCATCTCTCTCTATACTACCCTCTCCATAATGATCCCCTCTCTCTATACTACCCTCTCCATAATGATCCTCTCTCTATACTACCCTCTATATAATGATATCCTCTCTCTCTATACTACCCTCTCCATAATGATCCCCTATCTCTATACTACCCTCTCCATAATGATCCCCTATCTCTATACTACCCTCTCCATAATGATATCCTCTCTCTATACTACCCTCTCCATAATGATCCCCTATCTCTCTATACTACCCTCTCCATAATGGTCCTCTCTCTCAACTACCCTCTCCATTATGATCCTCTCTCTATATATACTACCCTCTCCATAATAATCCTCTCTCTATACTACCCTCTCCATAATGATCTCCTCTCTCTCTATACTACCCTCTCCATAATGATCCTCTCGCTATACTGCTCTCTCCATAATTATCCTCTCTCTATACTACCCTATCCATAATGGCCCTCTCTCTCTATACTACACTCTCCATAATGATCCCCTCTCTCTATACCATGCTCTCCATAATGATATCATCTCTCTCTATACTACCATCTCCATAATGATCCCCTCTCTCTATACTACGCTCTCCATAATGATCCTCTCTCTATACTACCCTCTCCATAATGATCCTCTCTCTCTATACTACCCTCTCCATAATGATCCTCTCTCTATACTACCCTCTCCATTATGATCCCCTCTCTCTCTATACTACCCTCTCCATAATGATCCTCTCTCTATACTACCCTCTCCATAATGATCCCCTATCTCTATACTACCCTCTCCATAATGAACCTCTCTCTCTATAATACCATCTCCATAATGATCTCCTCTCTCTCTATACTACCCTCTCCATAATGATCCCCTTTATCTATACTACTCTCTCCATAATGATCCTCTCTCTATACTACCCTCTCCATAATGATATCCACTATCTCTATACTACCCTCTCCATAATGATCCCCTCTCTCTATACTACCCTCTCCATAATGAATCTCTCTCTATACTACGCTCTCCATAATGATCCCCTTTATCTATACTACTCTCTCCATAATGATCCTCTCTCTATACTACCCTCTCCATAATGATATCCACTATCTCTATACTACCCTCTCCATAATGATCCTCTCTCTATACTACCCTCTCCATAATGCTCCTCTCTCTATACTACGCTCTCCATAATGATCCCCTCTCTCTATACTACCCTCTCCATAATGAACCTCTCTCTATACTACCCTCTCCATAATGATCCTCTCTCTCTCTATACTACCCTCTCCATAATGATCCCCTCTCTCTCTATATACTACCCTCTCCATAATGATCATCTCTCTCTATACTACCCTCTCCATAATGATCCCCTCTCTCTATACTACCCTCTCCATAATGATCCTCTCTCTATACTACCCTCTCCATAATGATATCATCTCTCTCTATACTACCATCTCCATAATGATCCCCTCTCTCTATACTACGCTCTCCATAATGATCCTCTCTCTATACTACCCTCTCCATAATGATCCTCTCTCTCTATACTACCCTCTCCATAATGATCCTCTCTCTATACTACCCTCTCCATTATGATCCCCTCTCTCTCTATACTACCCTCTCCATAATGATCCTCTCTCTATACTACCCTCTCCATAATTATCCTCTCTATATACTATGCTCTCCATAATGATCCCCTCTCTATATATATACTACCCTCTCCATAATGATCCTCTCTCTATACTACCCTCTCCATAATGATCCTCTCTCTATACTTCCCTTTCCATAATGATCCTCTCTCTATATATACTACCCTCTCCATAATGATCCCCTCTCTATATACTATGCTCTCCATAATGATCCCCTCTCTCTTATACTACCCTCTCTTTAATGATCCTCTCTCTATACTACCCTCTCCATAATGATCCTCTCTCTATATATTATGCTCTCCATAATGATCCCCTCTCTCTCTATACTACCCTCTCCATAATGATCCTCTCTCTATACTACCCTCTCCATAATGATCCTCTCTCTATACTACCCTCTCCATAATTATCTTCTCTCTATACTACCCTCTCCATAATTATCCTCTATACTTCCCTCTCCATAATGATCCTCTCTCTATATATATTACCCTCTCCATAATGATCCCCTCTCTATATACTATGCTCTCCATAATGATCCCCTCTCTCTCTATACTACCCTCTCCATAATGATCCTCTCTCTATACTACCCTCTCCATAATGATCCTCTCTCTATACTACCCTCTCCATAATTATCTTCTCTCTATACTACCCTCTCCATAATTATCCTCTATACTTCCCTCTCCATAATGATCCTCTCTCTATATATATTACCCTCTCCATAATGATCCCCTCTCTATATACTGTCCTCTCTCCTTAAACTGAGCATCTCTCTCCCCATATACTGTCCTCTCCCCTTCTTTCTGACAATGAATCAAAGACATCTGGGCAATATTGTATACACACTCTACACACATGCACACATACACACCTGGCACTGACACACCACCTGCGTGTATGTGTGTGTGTGTGTGTGTGTGTGTGTGTGTGTGTGTGTGTGTGTGTGTGTGTGTGTGTGTGTGTGTGTGTGTGTGTGTGTGTGTGTGTGTGTGTGTGTGTGTGTGTGTGTGATACTGAACTTGCTGAGCCAAGCCTTCTGTATCACTGAGTGATCTGAGGATTCCGCTATTCGAACACATTGGGCAGGGCCTAGCCGGAATAGAACACAATCTGACCAATCGTGAGTGACTGTCCAATCAGACATGCCCAGCACTCACAGGCTTCCATCAAGGGGTCCGCTCAAGGTCAGCTGACGCTCACACTGCCTCCCCCCTCCTCCCTCCACTCCTCTCCATCTCCTCTCCCCCTTCTTCTCTCTCTCCAGAGAAAGGCATCAACAAAATTGATCAGATTCTTTGCTAAGTGTGATTCAATAACAGAGAGTGATATGAAAGCCAAATCAATTAGGGCTGTTCACAGCAGGGTGTGTGTCACAGCGCCAAGCCAACTCATGGTAAGGAACACAGCACATGGACACATGGAGGGAGGGGATATGTAGACCAGGGTGTGAAGGCGATACCACAGTATATTCATCATCTATATGTCCTGTGTGAAACAGAATGCTGGTAGTTAATGCTGTGTGTGTTTGGTGAATATGTGAACATATGTTAGGGTTGCGTCCTGCATATGTATCTGTGTGTGTGTGCGTGTGTGTTTGTGTGTATGTGTGTGTGTTTCCGTGTGTCTGTGTGTGTGTGTGTGTTCATGTATGAAAGAGAGAAGCACTTCTATCTCAGTCTCAGATCGGTGTGATTTCTGCAGCGCACAGCTGTCACCATGGAAACCAGAGAGGGAGAGGGAGTGAGAGAGTGAGGCAGAGGGAGAGAGAGAGGGAGGGAGGCAAGAGGGAGAGAGAGAGATGCGCATTAGAGTATTTGTCCCTCTATGACATGCTCTCTCTCTCTCTGTCTCTGTTTCTCTCTTTCTCTTTCTCTTTCTCTCTCTCTCTCCCTCCCTCCCTCCCTCCCTCCCTCCCTCTCTGTTTCTCTATTTCTCTTTCTCTCTCTCCCTCTATCACTCTCTCTCTCTCTCTCTGTCTGTCTGTCTCTGTTTCTCTCTTTCTCTTTCTCTCTCCCTCTATCACCCCCTCTCTCTCCCTCTCCCTCTCTCCTTTTCTCTCTGTCTCTCTCTTTGACAACAGTGCACGTCAATCTCTCCCTGTCTCATTTATTGATTGGATTATTTTTAGATGCACATTTGAATCTCAACGGGATCTCCTGTATACATGGAGGCCTAATCAAATCTCTAAGCTCAATGTAGCCTGGAGAGAGCAGTATGCAAGACTACTGAAGAGCACAGGTCAGGGGGGAACACACACACTGCAAGCCTACACGGATAAGCTACTGTACAAGATGAGCTCACTCTTTCCTCCTAATATGTACAGCCTGTTGTGTGAGAAACGAGAACAGAGAGTGTGGGAGTGAGGGAACGGAAAGTGGAGGAAGAGAGAGGAGACTTTGTGAGACTTTGGGAAGGTAGGGAGAGGTGAGACTGGGGGAGACAGAAATAGAGAGAGAGAAAGAGATTGATCATGTGTGTGTAAGAGTGAAGAAGGAGGAGGGAAAGGAAGACATGATGTGTGTGAAAGTGAATGATTGCATGGGAAAGAAAAGGGGGAGGATAGGTAGAAACAGGGATAGGGAGGAAGAGAGAGAGAGGGAGAGCGAGAGAGAGAGAGAGAGAGAGAGAGAGAGAGAGAGAGAGAATGAGCAGAGTTAGTGATGAATAGTTGATGAAGCGCTTGCGGGCAGAGCAGTGGGGAAAAGCTATTCTCTCTCCTTCCTCTCCCTTCTCTACCCCCCCCCCCTTCCTCCCCCCCCCCTTCCTCCCCCTTTACCCCATCCTGACAGGGTTCTTAATCGTGTGCAAGCCATGCTACTACCCCTCTCTCCCCGACTACCTCTCCTCCTCCCTCCATCTATCTAGCTCTCTCCCTGCCACCCCTAACCTCCACACCTCTCTTCCTCTCTGTCACCTCTCCCTCATTACCCCCTCTCCCTCTCTTTCATATTTATCTATCCCCTCATTTCTCACTCACACACTTCTCAATAAGGGGTTCTAAACCTTCTAAGCCTGCATAACAGACAGTATTCTACTGATTAGAGGATTGAGGCAATGATTCCATACATCTTCTGTGAAGAGCTAGAGATTCTAAACGAGAGAGGGAGACAGAGAGAGAGATAATCTCCCATACCTAGAGAGAGAGAGAGAGAGAGAGAGAGACAGAGAGAGATACAGAGAGAGAGAGAGAGAGAGAGAGAGAGAGAGAGAGAGAGAGAGAGAGAGAGAGACAGAGACAGAGACAGAGAGAGAGACAAGAAAGAAAAAGGGGTGTGGCAACCATCTTTGAGTGTGGGATGGATGGATGCATGGCTGAGGATGGGGACCAGTACTCCACTGGCCAATCAGACGTGACCAGCACTCTCTCTCTGTATTTGTATAAGGTTCCTCTCATTTACAAATACAACTATCTGCTCTTATCATGGTCCTTCTAAAATACCTCCTGACTTGGTTCAGTTTGCACTGAGGGACAGCAAAGGATGAGTTCTCCCCCCCCCCCCAAGCAGTAACTGTAACCAAGGCACAGCAGAACAGTTTTATATCTCTAGACCACAAATCACTGCGACGCTGGTCTATACATCTCAGCCTTCTGTTATCCAGTCAGTGTGCATAATTTATACAAGCCCTAGATCTCTCTGCTAAAGACAGCATGCTGAGGCATTTGCAGCAGAGCAGTAGCTCTGTCTGTGTGTGTGTGTATGTGTGTGTGTGTGTGTGTGTGTGTGTGTGTGTGTGTGTGTGTGTAGACAGACAGAAATGACAATGACAGAGAAAGAGAGAGACAGAGAGAGAGTGACAGTGAGAGAGAGAGTGACAGAGAGAGAGAGAGAGAGACACACACAGAGAAAGAGACACACAGAGAGAGAAAGGGAGACAGAGAGAGAGAGACACACACAGAGAGAAAGAGAGACAGAGAGAGAGAGACACACAGAGAGAGAGAGACAGAGAGAGAGAGAGACAGAGAGAGAGAGAGACAGAGAAAGAGAGAGAGAGAGAGAGAGAGAGAGAGAGAAAGACATAGAGAGAGACACAGAGAGAGAGAGGGACAGAGAGAGAGAGACAGAGAGAGAGAGAGAGAGAGAGAGAGAGAGAGACACAGAGAGAGAAAGAGAGAGAGAGAGAGAGAGAGAGAGACAGATAGAGAGAGAGAAAGAGAGAGACATAGAGAGAGACAAAGAGAGAGAGAGAGAGAGAGAGAGAGAGAGACAAGAGAGAGAGAGAGAGACACAGAGAGAGAGAGAGAGACACAGAGAGAGAGAGAGAGAGAGAGAAGAGAGAGAGAGAGAGAGAGAGAGAGAGAGGAGAGAGAGAGAGAGAGAGAGAGAGAGAGAGAGATAACTACCGTGGGATATGCGTCAACAGCAACCTTGGGAAAATCCTCTGCATTATCATTACCAGCAGACTCGTACATTTCCTCAGTGAAAACAATGTACTGAGCAAATGTCAAATTGGCTTTTTACCAAATTACCGTCCGACAGACCCCGTATTCACCCTGCACACCCTATTTGACAAACAAACTAAAACAAAGGCAAAGTCTTCTTATGCTTTGTTGATTTCAAAAAAACGTTTAACTTAATTTGGCATGAGGGTCTGTGCTTTACAAATTGATGGAAAGCGGTGTTGGGGGGAAAAACATACGACATTATAAAATCCATGTACACAAACAACAAGTGTGCAGTTAAAATCTTTCCACAAGGCTGTGGGGTGAGACAGGGATGCAGCTTAAGCCCCACCCTCTTCAACATATATACCAACGACTTGGCGAGGGCACTAGAACAGTCTGCAGCACCCGGCCTCACCCTACTAGAATCTGAAGTCAAATGTCTACTGTTTGCTGATGATCTGGTGCTTCTGTCCCCAACCAAGGAGGGCCTACAGCAGCACCTAGATCTTCTGCACAGATTCCATCAGACCTGGGCCCTGACAGTAAATCTCAGTAAGACAAAAATAATGGTATTACAAAAAAGGTCCAGTTGCCAGGACCACAAATACAAATTCCATCTAGACACCGTTGCCCTAGAGCACACAAAAAACTATACATACCTTGGCCTAAACATCAGCGCCACAGGTAACTTCCACAAAGCTGTGAACAATCTGAGAGACAAGGCAAGCAGGGCCTTCTATGCCATCAAAAGGAACATAACATTCGACATACCAATTAGGATCTGGCTAAAAATACTTGAATCAGTTATAGAACCCATTGCCCTTTATGGTTGTGAGGTCTGGGTCCGCTCACCAACCAAGAATTCACAAAATGGGACAAACACCAAATTGAGACTCTGCAAAAATATCCTCAGTGTACAACGTAAAACAGCAAATAATGCATGCACAACAGAATTAAGTCGATACCCGCTAATGATCAAAAGCCAGAAAGAGCCGTTAAATTCTATAACCATTTAAAAGGAAGCGATTCCCAAACCTTCCATAACAAAGCTATCACCTACAGAGAGATGAACCTGGAGAAGAGTCCCCTAAGCAAGCTGGTCCTGGGGTTCTGTTCACAAACACAAACAGACCCCACAGAGCCCCAGGACAGCAACACAATTAGACCTAACCAAATCATGAGAAAACAAAAAGAGAATTACTTGACACATTGGAAAGAATTTACAAAAAAACAGAGCAAACTAGAATGCTATTTGGCCCTCTACAGAGAGTACACAGTGGCAAATACCTGACCACTGTGACTGACCCAAAATTAAGGAAATCTTTGACTATGTACAGACTCAGTGAGCATAGCCTTGCTATTGAGAAAGGCCGCCGTAGGCATACCTGGCTCTCAAGAGAAGACAGGCTATGTGCACACTGCCCACAAAATGAGGTGGAAACTGAGCTGCACTTCCTAACTTCCTGACAAATGTATGACCATATTAGAGACACATACTTCCCTGAGATTACACAGACCCACAAAGAATTCGAAAACAAATCCAATTTGGATAAACTCCAATATCTATTGGGTGAAATACCACAGTGTGGAATCACAGCAGCAAGATTTGTGACCTGTTGCCACAAGAAAAGGGCAACCAGTGAAAAACAAACACTATTGTAAATACAACCTATATTTATGTTTATTTCTTTTTCTTTTTGTACTTTAACTATTTGCACATCATTATAACTCTGTATATAGACATAATATAACATTTGAAATGTCTTTATTCTTTTGGAACATTTGTGAGTGTAATGTTTACTGTTAATTTCATATTGTTTATTTCATTTTTGTTTATTATCTATTTCACTTGCTTTGGCAATGTAAACATATGTTTTCCATGCCAATAAAGCCCTTAAATTGAAATTGAATTGAATTGAGAGAGAGAGAGTGAGAGAGAGAGAGAGAGAGAGAGAGAGAGAGAGAGAGAGAGAGAGAGAGAGAGAGAGAGAGAGAGAGAGAGAGAGAGAGAGAGAGAGATAATTGAATTGAGAGAGAGAGAGAGCGAGAGAGAGCGAGAGAGAGAGAGAGAGAGAGAGACAGACAGAGACAGAGACAGAGTCAGAGACAGAGACAGAGAGAGAGAAAGAGAGAGAGCGAGAGAGAGACAGAGACAGAGAGAGAGAGAGAGAGAGAGAGAGAGAGAGATAGAGAGAGAGGGGGGGACTTGTGTAGATACTCAAAGCATTATAGCCTGTCTCTCTGTACATCTGGGACTTTTCATGATGAGGTTCCAGTGGTGAGTAAGAGTCAGTCTGTGTCACTGTTGAGTCAAGGAAATGTGGTCTTTGATGGCAGCATCTGAGTAGCAGATTACCTACACTACAGTCATCCCTCCCTCAGCAAGAAAATATTACATTAAAGCTGCTCTGTGGCTAACTAAGTAGCTAAATAACAACTATAGCACTTCAGCTGCAGACAGAGAATGGTGCAGCCATACAGAAGCACACAGCTGACAGAGACAAACACTCCTAGCGTCCTGTTGTCTCTTCTCTTTTATGAGCACTGATAGGTGAAAGTGGTGGCTAGGTCTCAACTGCTTCCCTCTCATCCATCAAGGCCTTTCAGATTACTGGTCATAGGGGGCAATGAGAATGAGTTGAATTTGTACTTTTTTTACTGTCTCATCATGGATCCTATTCGGAGGTCAGAGAATGTGTGCTGTCCATGTTGCTGAAACGCTATCAGGAAGATGTTGACCTTAGCCTTAGGTAGAGACCAGGGGCTGTATGTATCTAGGATCAGGTCTTTCCTGTCCATGTAACCTTATTCATTGTAATATAAAAGGCTAAACTGATCCTAGATCAGCACTCCTACTCTGAGAAGCTTGATGCATTCGGTCCCTGATCATACCGGTATTGTTTCATCATGCCAAAGGTGATGAACTGAGCAAAGAAAGCTTCAGTTCTCCAGACTATTTGGACACATCCTGAGAATGTGTCACAGAGAATAGCAGATAATATAACTGATGGTTTAAAGAGGTAATAGGCCACTGTCTTACTCCTATCATACATGACAACAAGTAAAACAGACTGAGAATGGATGGATGCTACTCAGAGGTCAGAGAATATGAGCTGTCCACGGTGCTGAAACATTGTCATGCCTCTCATCTTTAGTGAAGGGCCCTAAAAGACTAAATATCCACCACCTGATCTAACAGCACAAACCGGTTAGGACTAGCTGGTTGGTCTCCCTATTTCCTGTCACATGGTGTCAGTCTCCACACTGTTTGAAAGCAAACTGCCATCTGAATGAATTCTGATGGGTATTTGAAATGAAACTGTGTCATATTCTGTCAGATTCACCTCCTATTCTCTCTCTCTCTCTCTCTCTCTCTCTCTCTCTCTCTCTCTCTCTCTCTCTCTCTCTCTCTCTCTCTCTCTCTCTCTCTCTCTCTCTCTCTCTCTCTCTCTCTCTCTCTCTCTCTCTCTCTCTCTCTGATACCTCTCTCTCTCTTTCTCACTCTCTCTCTTTCTCTCTCTCTCTCTCTGATACCTGTCCACCTCATTCTCAGACATGGGATACTTCACACACACACAAACACTTTGGTTAAACTATCCTTACCTGCCAGCACTGAGGCTTTTGTACAGCATCTATGTTCCATCTTTTGACTCCACATAGCCAAGCAGGCCAATATCTTACCAACATGCACACTATAGATGGTATATCATTTTCATATTGATGGATTGTCCATATCAAATCAATGTGCTTTACACATGGGAATTGTCTCACTCGTCACCAGTATAGCCTATTCTACATCACTCTCACCTGTACCCTAATGTACTACAGTCTCTAGGAAATCTGTCTCACACATCCATGCATGTCCTGGAAAAAAAACGCGCCGTCTTGGTTATGTGTCACCAGGGCATGGAGATTTTAACCGTGTCAATCATCACCGATAAGCGCACACAGGGAGTCCGGAGACTCCTTATATCACCGGAGCATTAGCGTGCAATAAAAGCGTCCAATAAAAGCCTAAACTTACCGCAGTCCTCGCACAACACGCTCTCCACATCCTTCTTTAGGTCCGTTCCGCTGGCGTCCAGCGGAGCAAACGATGCCTTGAATACTAAAGGCTCGCCTGTTGGGTCCATGAAAAATATATATCTGTGGTTCTCCTCCACAGTGGTGCACGGGGCCTCGGAACCGAAGTCTCCGACGGTCACGAGCTGCTCCCGCTCGAGCCCGCCGCTGTTCACCGGCCATACGTCTAGCACTTTGACATTCACACTGTATGGGTCCCGAGAGACGTTTTCCGGCGAGGAGCGTACCTCGCCCTCGATGACCACGGCGGATCGGTATGCCTGGTCCTGGAGGGAATTGAGACTCGGGGCGTAACAGGCGAAAGAGACCCCGATGACCAGCATGGAGAAACGCACCGGATCAAGCCTCATGCCGTCGGCCGTGGCTCCGTTGCTGCAGTGCTGGGGCGGCTGAGGGGCGCGGATGACGGAGCGGGGTTGAAGTGGGAGACTGCGAATAGGCTCCGATAGCAGGGCAGAGCGGCAGACCTTGCGTAAGTGTCCATGCCATCTGTGTCTGCCGCTTTCCCCATACGGTTTCAGATGGGGACACACCAGCCTAAGAACCGGAAACGGCCCGGTTCTGCATGGTTAAAAATGTGGTTGCTGCATCCTCCTTCAACCCTATTATTTTCTTTTGAAACGCTAAACAAGACTCGTAAATGACCCTCTACTCGAAACCAGAGGTTCTGCATGAAGCCTCTATAGTTTATCCTCTCTCTCCAGCAAATGTCATCGCATGGGTGGGCGCATTGGCTTTCTATAATGGAAAACGAATGTTAGATTTCGCGCACAGAAAAAACCCACAAATACGCACAGACAGGCACACACAAGGTCCGGCTTTTTGATCCACCTTTAGAAATGTAGAAATTGGATTCCTTTTCGGTAAAACGGAGAGGACAGAAGATAGCTGTTATCTGGTTATCCGGTTAGGCAATGCAACAGCGCGCTCCCTCCAGCCTCGTCCCCTGCACCCCTCAAACACGAGCGGCTTACGTGAGCAAACATCACCTGCCCGGCCACTGGCGTCCGCTACCACTTCCTGCGCAAACACACTAATGACCGGAGCCGCGCACCCAACACCTCTCACCTCAGACCACTGACCACAGGTCAGAGAAACCGCCCTGAGTCAGAACCACGGGCGACCATGATAGCAGCAGCATATGGTTCGGTCGCGGTTCGGTTTAAAAAGATCCACCAATCCCAACGCTTAGAGGAGTGCGTACTGAACCACAGGGCTGGCGATTCAGAGAGGAAGTATAGAGAGACACCGCTACACTGCGGCTAGCGCGATGACTAACGCTGCGAAAATCTCAATAGCTCCATTAGTAGCCTATAGCACGGCAACCTGTGAGTTGGAGACCACTCTTTCTGTCTAATCTGGCCAAACCACTGGTTACTATGCAGCCAAAGCCAAACAGGCAACCCCCACGGAATGATACCCAACAGCCGCTTCACCTATTGAAAGGCACCGGGTCCTGCGGGCATGTTCATACAGGGCTGGAGATTTCTGCACCAAAAGACATGTGGCCACATGTGAGAATATCGATTGCCAGCATCGAAGTAAAGGGGAAGCCACATGTGCCAGAAGGATACTCGTGATCTTTCTACAGGATAGGTGGATGCATCTTCTCAAACCCCCAACAGTGTGACGAAAGATGGCTCATACACTATGTCATACACAGCTTCATGGTGGTGGCTCACAAGGCATTTTCCTCCCTCACAATATGCGAATGTTATATTACTAATAGGAAATGAAAATCAGGGACATTATAATTATGCATTGCATCATCACACATTATGAAAAGCTTCAATTTAGTTGAAACGTTACTCAATTCTATACAGCTGCTGCACAGTTTAGGCGCAAACGTGTATGTCTTGAACACACCCCTCTGCAGAACTACAGTTGGCTACTTTCATGTCCTTTCTAAAGCGTAGAGCTCTCGCGATATCGGCGGAGTGGTTGACGGGCAGTCGAGGTTGCAGCAGGCTGAGGGAGACGGTGGAAGGTAAGCAGGGAGGCAGCATCATGGCGGACAGAGACAGTGGCAGTGACCACGGAGGGCTGGCCACAGGCCCCGGCTCGCTGCCTCCGGGCGCGATGGGCGCCGCGGCAAGACTCCAACACGACACCGAGGAGCTCGCGTCTAAGCGAGTCGACATCCAGAATAAGCGCTTCTACCTAGATGTGAAGCAGAATGCGAAAGGCCGCTTTCTAAAGATAGCGGAGGTCGGAGCTGGGGGAAACAAGAGCCGCCTCACTCTCTCTATGTCAGTGGCAGTGGAGTTCCGCGACTATCTCGGGGACTTCATCGAACATTACGCCCAGCTGGGCCCGAGTAACCCGGACATAGTGCAGGATGAGCCCCGGCGAGCCCTCAAGAGCGAATTTCTAGTGCGAGAGAATCGCAAATATTACATGGATCTGAAAGAGAACCAGAGGGGGCGGTTCCTCAGGATCCGTCAGACCGTTAATCGGGGTCCCGGATTGGGAAGCGCACAAGGCCAGACAATCGCGCTTCCAGCGCAGGGACTTATCGAGTTCCGTGACGCTTTGGCCAAACTCATCGATGATTACGGTATGGACGAGGATCCAGCCGAACTACCCGAGGGCACATCCTTGACTGTTGACAACAAGCGCTTTTTCTTCGACGTGGGTTCCAACAAGTACGGAGTGTTCATGCGGGTCAGCGAGGTTAAGCCTACCTACCGGAACTCCATCACTGTTCCGTGCAAAGTGTGGTCCAAATTCGGCAACACGTTCTGTAAATATGCCGAGGACATGAGAAAGATCCAGGAGCGGAGTAGAGAGAAACGGGCCTCCGAACTCCTACCGGAGGGCCAACATGGTGATGACGGGGACGATGATTGACGGATTACCGGCTTGAGCAGAAATAAATAACAACAAACAAGACTTTATAATCAGACTTTTACTGTAAAATATAAAGAGAGAATTCCAAGGGAACCACCCCACACACAACCTTCACAGTCAGATTGGCAGTACTGTCTCGTCGCTCATTGCTGGATGTCACCCACTTACCAACCATTTTAACAGTAAGCCGCTGCTATCAATAACTGTTTGAACTGTAACATATGAACTGTTTCCTACTTGATTTAAATGACAATGAACAGAGTGTTTATTCCTCTAACAAACAAACCGATTTTGCACACGTCCATGCTATTTCGAAAAGGTTTCCAAAGTGCAAAAAAAATAAAATACAAAATAAAAGCCGGGGTATAAGCCTACATGGAAATTACGACGATCTCCATGTAAATAAACATTTGACATCAGCACAAAGAGAATATATAAATTACTTAACCAAACCAAAATCTGAAATCAGATGTAGTTTCTTATTATAAGGTACGCAGGAAGTAAAAATGAAAGCGCTATCCATTCATGTGTACTGCAGAACGCAACGCACAGGCTGAATAAATAGCCAATATGCCTATATCTCTTTTTAAAAGGCATTTGAGAAAGTAATAGTGTTTTATTTGATCGAAAATGTAGCGATGAAAATCGTTTCTATCATGTCATAGGCCTTCATTATGGAGTCTTTATAAATGAGGAGAGGAGAGTCTAAATACTTTTGCGCTTCTATATAGGCCTAAACGGGATAAAATCATCTTTACTATTGAATATCAACCCCTTTGCACCATGTCCATTCAAATTTGGACCAATGGTTAGATGAAAAAAAGTGCTAACCTAGATATACTAATTATGATTTTGTGAATCAGCTGTATTTAAATCCTAAAATGCCCACGTTTTCTGTGGGCGAGTTTAATTTTTTGGTGTGGGGGGTGGGGGGGGGGGTAATGGTGTGGAAAACGAGATGCTCAACCGGTGATGGGAGCGCGAGATGCGTGAAAAGACGCATCAGCGCACGCGGCTACATGCATGCTGAGCCGCGAGGGCGCATCCTCTCTGACGTCAGAACAACCTGGTGCCTTATACACTCCACTTGTTTATGTGTTTCACATTGGGGTCGATGTTATCTCTCGACCACTGTATGTTTTCATTGATGAGTACTGTACTGCAGTATGGCTATTGGTAAACACTAACTAGCCAAACCAGAGGCCCTTTTCTGTAGTCTGTCTCCCTCCACAGGTGAGGCGAGCAGAGAATGGCCTCTAGAACACCGACAGCAGCAGCACTTCTAATGTGAGCATGGATAGTCATCAGAGATGTGGGGTTGAGTCTGTCCACCTCTTGCACCATGTAAAATAAGATGGGTTGTAACTGGATGTGTACAGTTGTCAGTCAGTCAGTGGGGATGAGATCGAGACAGATGATGGATGGATGCCCTAAGAGCCCCTTGTGAGGTTTTTTGGATGTAGGCCAAAAGGCCAAGGCAGTATCTTTCTATGGTGCTACAGCCCCAATATAATTCAAACTAGATCGGGCTTGCTGGTCTAATTTGTTACCTTGCATTATTTGATTTCTCAACGTTACTCTCCACATGATGTTGTCTGAGCAGCAGTCTCCCTCTACACAGGGTGATGACAGACACTGAGGACATAACATTATAGTGTGCAATATTGTACGTGCCAATCATGGCATTGTATGTTGTATAGACAAAAAAAAATACAAATATATATGTGATTGATATTTGAAAAGCATGAGGCTGAATTCTGCATTATTACGGAAATGTGAAGTCTTTCTCTGCACTTAAGTGAAAAGATGTCAAACTAGTGTGAGATTTCCCATCACTTTCATCTACAGTAACCCCACTGTGTTTCAGTGAGTGTAGGCAAGTTTCTGGCGTTTCTCTTTCCACAGAATCGCTACAGGGACATAACTACTTCCCCCCTCACAAATCAGATAGCTTATCTCATCTTCAAGTCAGTGTTAAAGGCAAAGTCCTCCCCCTTCTGTGTGTCTTACTACTCAATTAAATTATATCTTAACTTTTGTTTTACTTGGATAAAGTCAGAAGGAGAAAAGTTAAACGGAAATGACACGATGTCAACAAATTGACACGATGACAGAAAGAGTTGCCCTGACGAAGAAGTGACCAACCATTCTGCCTGGGGTGAAGATGGATCATTCTGAAAGTTACCCAGCATCCCTTTCTCTCAGTCCACCACTAAACAATGCCATAGAGGATTTCTTTAAGCGATGATTAACAATCAGCCAGCTAGGTTAACCATTAGTAGCCGGATTTAGACTATCACAGGGTGGCTTGGATTAGTTTAGTAGATCTAAACCTACTGTACTGTACTGCCATCAGACCGGCTGGCGTGATGTTGAAGACAGACTGAGCAGTAGTAGGTTGGTCTGCTATAATTCCACCAGCCATTTGGATTGGGTCAGAGTTACAAGTGTAAGAAAGAGGCCTGGAGATACATGGGTCCCTATGTGGGGCCCCTATTATATGGCCCTTTACTAGGCCAGCATTAAAGCTTCATTGGGTTTTTCTCCTCTTCTGGAGAATATTATATTCCCTAACACTGCCCCAGATTGTCAGAGATCCTTTGCATAGAGTAAAATCCACAGTTTATCTGCTACATTGTGCCCCACACATAGAGCACATTTGAGGCCAGAATTCAGTCAATACTGCACTAATGCTGTGAAAGACCAAATGCTATTTCTACACAGTACAGGCTTGATTGAATTCAGGCCTTAAATGCGAGACATGAAGACTGGAAATGTATACCACCTTTTTCACCACTCTCTTACTGGCCAATCTTAGAGATACTAATTATAACTCATTCAGCTCACGTTTTACATTTGTATGCCTCGCGCTGTAAAAACGCACACATTTTTGAAAAATATGAAACAAAAGTGATTCTTTTTTTTGTCAGTTCACAAGGTGCTATTGGGTACGTTCTGGTTCCTGAGTGGAGTGGTTCTGTGTAGTAGATTCTAGAACACTGCCTATTATAAAAGGTACAGCACAGTGTTTGGGTCAGAACCAACTGCCATGGTCCAGAGTGGATGACTTCACCATGTTGCTCACATTGCACAGTTAATCAATGGGGCACAAAATGGACGCCAGGTTGAAACTGAGCAGCAGCATGGCTAGTTCAGTTCAGTGTAACATTGGAGGTGGTGGTGATAGTGCTTGTGCGGTTTGCATCAGAGAGAGATGTCTTAGAATTTATGACCTATTAGAGGTGCTTTGTTCTTCTTATTTGTACTTAACAGTGGGAATGTGTATTTCCTGACCTGCGATCTAAACAACAGCTGCATGACCATGCTAACAACCTCTACCAGTCCCTTTGGAGGTGTGGTCTTCTGGAATCTCTCCCACTAGAATTCCAAAACAGATTCTAACTTCCATTCATTCTACCAAGCTGTTTAAAGATCCGTTCATCTGATGTTTGTTTTCTTCAGTTCAACTGATTTAGTTTCAGTGTTCTATTGTCGCTATGACGTTTCACTGGGCCTTCAAGTTCAGACCAATCACACACAGACAAAGTCTATAATATGGGCAAGGCCAATCACAATCTTGTTTGTGAAGCCAATAGTCATCTTGACCATTACTAGCTCAGCACGCATTATGTTTTGCACATACCAATGCAGAGTTCTTCATGTATGCAGATTGTATAGGCTACCGTTATGTACAGGGACGAGACATTGGGAAAAGGGGCTATAAAAGTCAGTGGGGAGGAAGGGGGTCAATGCACAATGAACATATCCCATGTCACCGTATGGTCTAACTACCCCTTTATCAATCCTATATTATATGTTGTACCTTTCAAAATATTTTATCTGTGGTGTGTGTGTGTGTGTGTGTGTGTGTGTATATATATATATATTGTTTGTTAAATATGATGATCCTTTCAGAAAAATCTAACACAGTATAAACAGGAAAAGCATATTGCTGTTTTTTTTCCTTTGTATTTTATACTTACAGAAAGCATTGAATAAAATGGAGAAATACTTGCACTTTAGATATATTAAGAAAATACAAAATCTGCATATTATTTTTGATAGGGATCTCACATTCAGAGAGTATAAATTACTTTCCAGGCTTTGTGACATTGCTGGACAGAGATGTATCGAGTTCTACTTATTTAAGTATATTTTGTCTGTGTTTCAGAAGGTTTACTAAAGTAAATTGCATGATAAAGTAGTGCTACACCAATATTGTTATTTTTTAGTTGGTAAAAATGTCTGAAAACTGTGATAACAGTCCACATGTCCCATGTATAACTTCTTCTCCCATACATTCTAGAGCAGTTCTTACTGAATTATGGCCTTTCCTGACTACATGACGATGGTGCTTAAATTGGCTTTGAAAAATCTGCTCATCCTACATTTGACATCATCATAACTTGCATCTTACTGTACTTCATTACTTTGTTTATGTACTTTCACTACCTTATTAAATTTATGTTGATGGAAAAAAGTGTGCTGTTTTGTACATTGTTGTTTTAATGTTGGAAAGCCTTTGTCTGAAAAATGACTAATTGCAATAAACCGTCATTCCTAATGCTCGTGTCATTTACAGAGTGTCTGGCTAAGTTCCACAGAAAAGATTAGTCGTCATGGTCCAAAATAACTTCAATTTAGAAGTACTGGTAGTGGCACCAATAGGCCTATCTGTTGGTGGAAGGTGAAGTCAGGCCCTTTCCAAGGTACTTGTGATGGCGTTATGCGACAAAGGTGCGGTCCATGGGCCTATGCGTGCGGTTTCGAGCGTGTGTTGTTAATGCACGAAGTTGGCGCTGTCAAAGGTGCTCAAGAATACCGTGTGCGTCGCATTGACAAAAATAGACGGGTTGGCTGACAACGTCACGAAAACAATGCATGCGCATCGATGGGGACGGAATCCGTGCTTTATGATTCTGAACTGTCAGATAGCTAGCAACAATGACAAGAAGGTGCCATGTGGGGAATCGTAGGTGGCTCGTTTCAGCAAGTTTTGTCTTGTTTTGACTGATTTCATGTCAATGCTAATATGGCTAAAATGTGCTAGGTAGCTAACCAACAACTGTAACAATGTATTTGAGAGACAATCAAATAAAATGTTATGTCACATGCTTGGTAAACAACAGGTGTAGACTAACAGGGAAATGCTAATTTACAGGCCCTTCACAACAATGCAGAGAAAAAAATAGAAATTATAGAAAAGTAATGAGTCCGAGTAGATGTGCAGGGGTACGAGGTAATTGAGGTGTATATATGTACAGTTGAAGTCGTAAGTTTACATACACTTAGGTTGGAGTCATTAAAACTATTTTCAACCACTCCACACATTTCTTGTTAAACTATAGTTTTGGCAAGTCGGTTAGGACATCTACTTTGTGCATGACACAAGTAATTTTTCCAACAATTGTTTACAGACAGATTATTTCACTTATAATTCACTGTATCACAATTCCAGTGGGTCAGAAGTTTACTGTGCCTTTAAACAGCTTGGAAAACTCCAGAAAACAATAATTTGAGTCAATTGGAGGTGTAGCTGTGGATGTATTTCAAGGCCTACCTTCAAACTCAGTGCCTCTTTGCTTGACATCATGGGAAAATCAAAAGAAATCAGCCAAGACCTCAGAAAAAAAAATGTAGACCTCCACAAGTCTGGTTCATCCTTGGGAGCAATTTCCAAACGCCTGAAGGTACCGCATTCATCTGTACAAACAATAGTACGCAAGTATAAACACCATGGGACCACGCAGCCATCATACCGCTCAGGAAGGAGACGCGTTCTGTCTCCTAGAGATGAACGTACTTTGGTGTGCAAATCAATCCCAGAACAACAGCAAAGGACCTTGTGAAGATGCTGGAGGAAACCGGTACAAAAGTATCTATATCCACAGTAAAACAAGTCCTATATAGACATAACCTGAAAGGCCGCTCAGCAAGGAAGAAGCCGCTGCTCCAAAACCGCCATAAAAAAGTCAGACTACGGTTTGCAACTGCACATGGGGACAAATATTGTACTTTTTGGAGAAATGTCCTCTGGTCTGATGAAACAAAAATAGAACTGTTTGGCCATAATGACCATTGTTATGTTTGGAGGAAAAAGGGGGTGGCTTGCAAGCCGAAGAACACCATCCCAACCGTGAAGCACGGGGGTGGCAGCATCATGCTGTGGGGGTGCTTTGCTGCAGGAGGGACTGGTGCACTTCACAAAATAGATGGCATCATGAGGAAGGAAAATTATGTGGATATATTGAAGCAACATCTCAAGACATCAGTCAGGAAGTTAAAGCTTGGTCGCAAATGGGTCTTCCAAATGGACAATGACCCCAAGCATACTTCCAAAGTTGTGGCAAAATGGCTTAAGGACAACAAAGTCAAGGTATTGGAGTGGCCATCACAAAGCCCTGACCTCAATCCTATAGAAAGTTTGTGGGCAGAACTGAAAAAGCGTGTACGAGCAAAGAGGCCTACAAACCTGACTCAGTTACACCAGCTCTGTCAGGAGGAATGGGCCAAAATTCACCCAACTTATTGTGGGAAGCTTGTGGTAGGCTACCCGAAACATTTGACCCAAGTGAAACAATTTAAAGGCAATGCTACCAAATACTAATTGAGTGTATGTAAACTTCTGACCCACTGGGAATGTGATGAAAGAAATAAAAGCTGAAATAAATAATTATCTCTACTATTATTCTGACATTTCACATTCTTAAAATAAAGTGGGTATCCTAACTGACCTAAGAGGGAATTTTTACTAGGTTAAATGTCAGGAATTGTGAAAAACTGAGTATAAATGTATTTGGCTAAGGTGTATGTAAACCCCTGACTTCAACTGTACATATATAGAGGCATTGTCGTGTTTAAGACTGTGTTGGTGTGTGTGGACGACTGTTGGTGTTAATTCCTTAGTGATGTGGACACCGAGAAACTTGGAAGCTCTCGACCCGCTCCACTACAGCCCTGTTGATGTGAATGGCGGCGTGCTTGGCTCTTCGTTTCCTGTAGTCCATGATCAGCTCCTTTGTCTTGCTGACGTTGAGGGAGAGGTTGTTGTCCTGGCACCACACTGCCAGGTCACTGACCTCCTCCTTATAGGCTGTTTCATCGTCGTCGGTGATCAGGCCTACCACCGTCATGTCGTCAGCAAACTTGATGTTGTTACAGTCGTGGGTGAACAGGAAGTACAGGAGGGGACTAAGCACGCACCGCTGAGGGGCCCCAGTATGGCGGATGTGTTGTTGCCTACCGTCAGGAAGTCCAGGATCCAGTTGCAGAGGGAGGTGTTCAGTCCCAGGGACCTGAGCTTGGAGGGCACTATGGTGTTGAACGCTGAGCTGTAGTCAATGAACAGCATTCTCACATAGGTGTTCCTCTTGTCCAAGTGGGAGAGGGCAGTGTGGAGTGCAATAGAGAGAGCGTCATTTGTGGATCTGTTGGTGCGGTATGCGAATTGGAGTGGGTCCAGGGTGTCTGGGATGATGGTGTTCATGTGAGCCATGACCAGCCTTTCAAAGTATTTCATGGCTACAGATGTGAGCACTACTTTGACAACAAGTGCTCATTGTGTCCACGATGTGGATGTGATGTATATTAGTGCTAAATTGTGAACTAGCTATGCATGCAAGTCGCCAATATTCTTTAACTCAAACTGAAAGACAACATTTTCCACATTATTTCCTCGCCTGTATTACATTTCTCTTATAGAAACATTGTGCTGAGGCAATATCTCTAGATAAATAATTGATAATAAAAACATCACCACCAATTTCTATTGTCTATAAAAGATGACTTTATGAAGCCCTGACTATAATAACTAGTAAAGATACCTTTCACTTTACATTGCCCAAAACAAACAGAACAACTATATAACATTTCCATTCTTTACAACAAAGTGCCCTAGCTTCCTTATTAAAAAATAAATAATAATAGTAATATTTTAGACAGGACCAGGAAAGTAAAAAACCTTCTCACAATTCTATATTACAACAGCACTGGTCTAACCTAAAACATTGGGAAAACAATGGTTAGCACAACAGCCAAAGTGACAAGGTCGGTCCTCAGAGTAAGAAAGACATAACTAATAATGTATAAAATGGCAGTTCTGATCCGAATTCCACTTCAGTCAACAGAACTAAGGATCTCTGATCCAGTCTCATCCCTATGGAATACAAAAAACACAGCATCTATATAGGCCCTGTGTTTGGTCTGACCGTGCAAAGATTCCGTACCGCTTTAGTGTGGAGAATGGGATAATAAGAATTAGGGACACTATCCCATCTGAAGTCCAGTCAGGAGAGGAGGAGAGAGAAAGACAAAGAGAGGGGGGTGAAGAATAATGCAGTCCAGCAGAACCACTGCCCTCCTTCCTCCCTCCAGCTTTCCATGGTTCCTTCCTGGAGAGAGAGAGAGCTGGGTTAGTCTCCTCTCTCTGGTCTCCCATATGAATATGATGCTACACCACGTGTACCGCTATGTTATGTTCACCACTTCCTCTACTTCCTCTGCTGCTTTGTCTTCCAGTCTTTTATTGTTTTATCTGCAATCTGATGATGATATGACAGGAAGATGAGCCAGCTCCAACTCAGGGAGTGACGTCTTCTCGTCTTCTGCATCAAAGCATACCAATACAGAACACAGATCCTTTAACGTTAGACCTACTTCCTTTAACCCTTAACCCCACATCCACTGGCCATCCCTCAACCTCAAACACACACACACACACACAGTACTTAATCAAAATATTCAACAACAGTTTTTTGCTTACACCGTTACTCCTCATACTCAGTCAATGTCCTCCACCCCAGCTTCCACTCAGCGTAACAGCAGTACAGGTGTCCACTCAGCGTAACAGCAGTACAGGTGTCCACTCAGCGTAACAGCAGTACAGGTGTCCACTCAGCGTAACAGCAGTATAGGTGTCCACTCAGCGTAACAGCAGTACAGGTGTCCACTCAGCGTAACAGCAGGACAGGTGTCCACTCAGCGTAACAGCAGTACAGGTGTCCACTCAGCGTAACAGCAGTACAGGTGTCCACTCAGAGTAACAGCAGTACAGGTGTCCACTCAGCGTAACAGCAGTACAGGTGTCCACTCAGAGTAACAGCAGTACAGGTGTCCACTCAGTGTAACAGCAGTACAGGTGTCCATTCAGCGTAACAGCAGTACAGGTGTCCACTCAGCGTAACAGCAGTACAGGTGTCCACTCAGCGTAACAGCAGTACAGGTATCCAGACAGTAACATAGAACTAGGGGTTATACAACATGGCACAATGCTTTCATTCAGTCTGATATCATATATGAAGCTCAGGTTCAAGTGAAAGAAGAAATCTACAATAAATAAATACATATCAATAATAAATAGTCTACACAGCAAGGAGTTGATCATTATAACAGTTCTGAGAGTCTGAGTAAGTGTTCTTCATCATCATACAGTAGGTGTGTTACATAGGCCTGCTCAGTAGGCCTGTTCAGATACACTGAGCCTCCATGCTCTATATGGTCCAGAGAAACCGGTTGAAGGCTCAGGTGAGAGTGACTACTTGATGCTACTGTGCCCCTCCACCCTGAAATCCACCATCCACCTCCTCAAACCAAAACACTCCACACTTCCTTATGATGTCACTTCCTTTATACAGGTAAGTCCTCTCTCCTCTTTCATCCTTTTTTCCACATCTTTGTGTTCTCTGTTATAAGTGTTCTGATAAGCACTGCCAGCGACAATTAGCTGTTGGTTAAATAACACCAATAATACTGTAGAGCTGGAACAACTATTACCGCTTTACTGTGAAATGAAATAGGAAGGATGGAGGATTTGGGGGAGTCGGTTGGATATGAGGGTCCAGTGCTTAGGCATTAAGGGGAGGTGAGCCCTTTGGCTCAGAGGACAGTTACAGGGGGGTGCATGATGATGTTTTTAAGGGGGTCTCCTCTCAACTCCGCTGGCCCGGGGCAGTGCGTCCGGAGGCCTTGCCATTGAGACTGTGCTGGCTGATGGAAGGAGAGGACTGGGTCTTCCGGAGGTAGCCCTCGCGCCCCCCTAGGCCCTCCCAGATCCCGCTCATCACGCTAGCCTCTATCTTCTCCAGGTCGTCTGTCTCTGCCCTCATCTTGGCCTGGAGCAGGTTTATATACGTCTCATACCGACTCTTCTGCAATGGAGAGAGAGGGGGAATGAAGATGATGTGACTATAAATATGCATATATCACACATATGGCTAATTTAACACATAGCTATTACACAATGCTCCCCTACAGAGAGAAAGAGGATGAATGTCAAATTAACTCATGATGGGGGAAAAACACAGAGAAAGGGAATATAGGACATTGATATCGTGATTCTGTCACAACTATAACACAACAACAGCACATCTATTTGAGATTTACACAGACCTATGCACAGAGAAACAGTTACACAGAGAGAGAGAGAGAAAGAGAGAGTGAGAGAAAGCGAGAGAGAAAGAGAAAATGAGAGAGAAAGAGAGTGAGAGAGAAAGAAAGCGAGCAATGATATTAATTAACAATAATATTGTTACGAATGTGCAAATTGTCCAAACAGATCCGCAAGGTAGATGGATTATTCAAATGTTTTTATTGGACCATAAACAGATTTGGCTCATTAATCTATATGGTCCAAATAATGATGATCCACGCTTCTTTGAAAATACATATCATAATTTATCAAGCCTACAAGCAATACAAGACTCTATTATTATGGTGGGAGATTATAATACGGTTTTAAATACATCAATGGACAGTAAAGGAAATCACACTACAAACTATCACCCTCATTCACGAATATCATGGATATATTGGAAATAGTGGATATATGGAGGCTTAAATATCCTGACCTAGTGAGATATACATGGCGGAGACTCAATCAAGCTAGTTGTCTTGACTACTTTCTTAAGTCCTTCTCGCTGGCACCAAAAGTTTAAAAAGTGTTGATAGGGGACAGAATGCGGTCGGACCATCAAATAATTGGCATATACATTACTCTTACAGAATTTCCACGTGGGAGAGGATATTGGAAATGTAATCAAAGCCTATTGGATGATAAAAACAAGTTAACTAGGACAGAATAATTTATAACTGACTTTTTCCCGATATAACATAGGTACAGCAGATCCCCTTATTGTATGGGGCACTTTTAAATGTGCCTTTAGAGGCCATGCAATTCAATACTCATCTTTAAAACAAAAGCAATTTTAGGTCAAAATAGTTCATATTAACAAAGGAAATAGAAGGACTAACAGAACAGATAGATAGCAATAAGAACTGTAACATAGAGGCACAGAATAAATTAGAGGAAAAACTAAAATAAATGGAGGAACTTATTCAAGAAAGATCAAGTGTAATATATTATAAAAATAAAGCGAACTGGACAGAATATGGGGAACAATGCACCAAATTATTTTTGAATCGCCAACATAGAAATGCTACCAAAAATAATTTACTGAAACTTCTTACAAATTATGGACTCACCCCTGATTCACCAAACTATATTTTGAAAGAGGAAGCAAAGTAATTTAAGCATATGTTTTCGTTTCAGTCTCCTCCATCTCCACTAACCGAAGTTAATTGTATTGATTATTTTTCTATTAATAATCTAAAATTAACAGCTGTACAGAAAGATTCATGTGAAGGCCAAATTACAGAGGAGGAACTTATTGATGCAATTAAAGCCTTTAAGTCCAGGAAAACTCCAGGGATGGATGGCATAGAGGACCGTTAAATGGTAGATTATCAGATCCTCAACAAGAAGGTCTGATTTCATTATTACTGAAACAGGACCCAAGTGGTAAATATAAAGATCCAGTCCATAAAAAAAATTGGAGGCCCCTTACACTTCAGTGTTGTGATGCAAAAATTCTGCCAAAATGCATAGCCCAAAGAATAAAAAAGGTATTGTCGGATACTATTCATCCTAATCAGAAAGGTTTTTTACATGGACGATACATTGAAAATACCTGTCTATTTGTGGAAAAATCCCCCTGATTAACTCTTTAGTTATATCCCAGTTTAACTATTTGCTTATGGCCTTGCCTACACCTAGTGACTTGTTTTTTTAATTATATGAGCAAAAAATATTCCATTTCATTTCGAACTGCAAGCCAGACAAAATTATACAGGCCTATTTATATACAGTGAGGGAAAAAAGTATTTGATCCCCTGCTGATTTTGTACGTTTGCCCACTGACAAAGAAATTGTCAGTCTATAGGTTTTTTTTAACAGTGAGAGACAGAACAACAACAAAAAAATCCAGAAAAACACATATAAAAAATGTTATAAATTGATTTGCATTTTAATGAGGGAAATAAGTATTTGACCCCTCTGCAAAACATGACTTAGTACTTGGTGGCAAAACCCTTGTTGGCAATCACAGAGGTCAGACGTTTCTTGTAGTTGGCCACCAGGTTTGCACACATCTCAGGAGGGATTTTGTTCCACTCCTCTTTGCAGATCTTCTCCAAGTCAATAAGGTTACGAGGCTGACGTTTGGCAACTTGAACCTTCAGCTCCCTCCACAGATTTTCTATGGGATTAAGGTCTGGAGACTGGCTAGGCCACTCCAGGACCTTAATGTGCTTCTTCTTGAGCCACTCCTTTGTTGCCTTGGCCGTGTGTTTTGGGTCATTGTCATGCTGGAATACCCATCCACGACCCATTTTCAATGCCCTGGCTGAGGGAAGGAGGTTCTCACCCAAGATTTGACGGTACATGGCCCCGTCCATCGTCCCTTTGATGTGGTGAAGTTGTCCTGTCCCCTTAGCAGAAAAACACCCCCAAAGCATAATGTTTCCACCTCCATGTTTGACGGTGGGAATGGTGTTCTTGGGGTCATAGGCAGCATTCCTCCTCCTCCAAACACGGCGAGTTGAGTTGATGCCAAAGAGCTCAATTTTGGTCTCATCTGACCACAACACTTTCTCCAGTTCTCCTCTGAATCATTCAGATGTTAATTGGCAAACTTCAGACGGGCCTGTATATGTGCTTTCTTGAGCAGGGGGACCTTGCGGGCGCTGCAGGATTTCAGTCCTTCACGGCGTAGTGTGTTACCAATTGTTTTCTTGGTGACTATGGTCCCAGCTGCTTTGAGATAATTGACAAGATCCTCCCGTGTAGTTCTGGGCTGATTCCTCACCGTTCTCATGATCATTGGAACTCCACGAGGTGAGATCTTGCATGGAGCCCCAGGCCGAGGGAGATTGAAAGTTATTTTGTGTTTCTTCCATTTGCGAATAATAGCATCAACTGTTGTCACCTTCTCACCAAGCTGCTTGGCGATGGTCTTGTAGCCCATTCCAGCCTTGTGTAGGTCTACAATCTTGTCCCTGACATCCTTGGAGAGCTCTTTGGTCTTAGCCATGGTGGAGAGTTTGGAATCTGATTGATTGATTTCTTCTGTGGACAGGTGTCTTTTATACAGGTAACAAGCTGAGATTAGGAGCACTCCCTTTAAGAGTGTGCTCCTAATCTCAGCTCGTTACCTGTATAAAAGACACCTGGGAGCCAGAAATCTTTCTGATTGAGAGGGGGTCAAATACTTATTTCCCTCATTAAAATGCAAATCAATTTATAACATTTTTGACATGCGTTTTTCTGGATTTTGTTGTTGTTATTCTGTCTCTCACTGTTCAATTAAACCTACCATTAAAATTATAGACTGATCATTTCTTTGTCAGTGGGCAAACGTACAAAATCAGCAGGGGATTAAATACTTTTTTCCCTCACTGTATATATATATATATATATATATATATATATATATATATAGGGGATTGGAAATAATGCAGACAATTACATTGATGGAAGCTACAATCTATCTGCAATATTAAAGCTGATCCACCCCCTAATTAAAAAAAAAAAAAAAAAGAGAGAGAAAGAGAGAGAGCGAGAGAGAGGGAGAAAGAGATGCAACATTTCTCCTTTGAGATAAACTACACACATTATGCAAAATGATGTGGGCCAGAAGTCTATCTGCCTGCCTGCCTACCTACCTAACTGCTGTGTCTCTTACCTCATATATGAGGTAGTGCTCTTTGATTCGGTACTCCTCCCACTCTCTGCTCTTGGGAGAAGGCGAGGGCGGGCTCTTCCTGTGTTCCTCCACCTCCATACTCATCTGCTTCAGCTTCCCCTCGTGAAACTGCAGCTGCTCCTCCTGCACCAATCGCAGCAACCCATCAACCAGCAGGCAGCAGTAACAGCCAATCACATACCACAATCAATCTAGGGTGCACTGTAAGGACCTATCAAACTATGCTATATTTGTGGCTGTGTGTACCGAATATGTGTGAGAGAGTGTGTGCATGCATTGTGCATGTGTGTGATTGCATGAACACACACAAGTTAATGTGTGTGTACCTGGTTTAGCCGGGTAGAGGAGGAGGGCAGTAGCGGTCTACAGAACGTCTTCATGGAGCCGATGGCAGCAGGAAAGGCCGGGGCAGAGAACAGAGCTGCTACCAGGTTAATACGGAATATCCACGACATCATCTCCTCCTCACTCCTACAGAGAGAGAGAGAGAGAGACAGGGGGGAAAGATAGATTTTTATGTGTCTGTGTGTGCTCAGTTGGTAGAACATGGCACTTTTAGTGTCAGGATTGTGGGTTCGATTCCCAGGACCACCCTGTCTACGTCAGATGTATGCATGCATGACTGTAATTCATTTTGGATAAAAGTGTCTGCTAAATGGTATACATGAATATTATTATATTATGAGAGAGATTATGCCACAAGTTGCGACAAAATATCTAAAGGCTAATAATATTCTGCTAATAATAACGCCACATTTCTGTACATCATGAAAGTCAGTTATCATTGCGTGACAAAATAACAATAGTGCATTAGGGGACATAAAGCTCGTTCCCATTAACAGGCCTACCCTACAGGCCAGAGTAGCAGAGGTCTTACGGTGCCTGCAGCAGGAACACCCTCCAGTCAGAGGTCTTTAGTTTAAGGACGTTGGGTCTTTTGCTGTAGTCTGTAGCGCGGGTGGCTAACGCATGGTGGATACGCACAGCGTTCTTCAGGTCCCCCTCACACAGCTCTGCATCAGCCTTATACTCATCCTGTCAACAGGGGGAGACATACACATATAAAGTTGTCAGATAGCTCCTACTACTGTGTGTGTGTGTGTGGGGGGGGGGGGGGGGGGGGGACAGAGAGTGTCACACACACATGCAGCTGAGCTACCACTGCTGCATCCCCTTGTCACCACTACTGCAGTGGTAGAAGTCTGTTTCTATGGTAACGGAGAGGTATCTGGTACCTTCTGGAGATAAAGGATCATCCCCTTTAGAACCGCATAGAACTTCTTCCAGCCTCGCCGTCCTCGTGGGGCTAGAGAGAGAGGGAGAGAAGAGAGAGTGAGACAACCGTTATTTCTAACGTTGTTTAAATCCCAATAACTGAAGATTCACGCTCTAAGAAATCCCCTTTCAACCTAGCCTAAGCCAATCTATGTGTGTGTGTGTGTGTGTGTGTGTGTGTGTGTCCTCACTGCGTTTGCCGTCCATGTCTGCGTGGCTCTTGCGGGTCAGGACACCATGTTTATAGGTGACAGCGTTGAGTAGGATGGGGATGGCGATGAAAGGGTTATTGCCATCTGTTACCCTGGCAACCCCCCTCTTCCCCCCTCCCTCACACTGCTCCTCCACCAGCTCCGATAGACTCTTCCTGAACTCCTCTTCCTCACTGCAATACATCATACATCAGATATAACATAGGACACACACACGCACGTGCACACACGCACGTGCACACACGAACGCGCATTATACACACACACACACCTGAGAATGGATACTCACATTGCCCATTCAAGCTTCTCGTTCTTTATTGAATTATACAGCACCTAAACAGGAAGAGGAAGTGAAGAAATCAAAATGGTGGGAGAGAAAACTCACATTACACCTGATTGAACTGGATGAACTTCAGAGTAACGCCAAACTTGGAATCTGACCAAATATTACATTAGCAATATTGTCCTAGCGTTGATTACCGTACCTTTAATAGGTCTTTAGGGAAGTCTTTACCGTCGTTTAGGCTATCCAGATTACTGATGAACTGCTGGCAAGACATCTTCTTCCCAATGTTCTGGACAAGAGAAACAAAACCACACAGAGAATTAAAGCTAAATACTGTATCTGTTGAGAAACCTTCAAATATATTTACCACTAGGTGTCAGTGCTGTGCAGGTAGGGCACTAGCTATTCTCCTCATCGTGCACTATGTGTTCATTGGTTACATTACAGCCACAGATATACTGTGTACTGTTTATGGAGAGACACAGAAGAGGTTAGTGCTAAAGGCCACTTACCACCTACGGAGCAGGACAGCCAGAGGTTACACAGAGACCAGACAGAACCCAGGAGGATAGATGGAATGAGAGGAGAGGTGAATAACCGAAGGAGGGAGAGAGAGTGCGTTAGATGCAGGAGAGGATCTGTTAGTATACATACAAGAACAGAGAGTTAAATTGTGAGAGCGCGTGTTAAATTAACACTGGATAAGAGTTAGTATACTGTGGTATTTAGTAGTAGGAGACAGAAAGAGGAGACAGAAAGAGGAGACAGAAGGAGGAGACAGAAGGAGGAGAGGTGAAGAGGCAAAAAAGTAGGACAGAGGACAGAAGAGAGATGGAGATTGAGAGAGAGAGAGCGAGCGAGAGAGAGAAGCTATTGTTGATGCAGCACATCACTTCTAAACAGGTGTTGCCTGGCTTAAAGGGGGGGGGGGGATTATTCTTATTCTGAAAGACAGCCAAGCATAAAATATAAATAAAATGAGTCGACTACAGTAGGTTTTTCTATGTCAATAGTGTTGGTGTGTGAGTATGCTGTATGTCAAATAGGATTTATGAGTATTTCTGGGGGATCCTGCCTGTACATTGATTTCCATCCATCTCCACAGATTGTAGGTTTGATAACAGAGCTGTACATACGTGTCCATGTAGATCAGTGTTGAGCAGCATCAGGGCGCAGGTTAACGTATGGGCTCCGTCTGTTGGAAGAAGAAAACATGTTTTTCAATGTTGTTATCTAAATGTCATGGATGACTATTTTATATTTTGAAGTCTCAACAATACCTGGCAGAATACTTTATAATATGCCATTCAAAATGTAAATGTAAGAAATGTATTGTTTTTTTAAATGTTTTTTGGGGGGCCCTAAGCGAGATTTGGTTGGGGGCAGCCCCACCTTGCGGGCAAAACATTTTTAGTGGCCCACCTCTTGATGACGAAGAGAAACTCAAATGTTAATGTCCTGCAATTCTACACATTTTGCCATGGGGCGTAGAGAAAATGTTGCCGTTTTAAAGCATATTTCTTTATACACATTTTGCCATGACTTACAATGCCTTCAGAAAGTTTTCAAACCCCTTAACTTTTTCCACATTTTGTTGTGTTACAGCCTGAATTTAAAATTGATTAAATGGAGATTTTTTTGTCACACAGAATACCCCATAATGTCAAAGCGTAATTATGTTTTTAGAAATGTTTTCCTAATTAATTAAAAATGAAAAGCTGAAATGTCTTGAGTGAATAAGTATTCAACCCCTTTGTTATGGCAAGCCTAAATAAATTCAGGAGTAAACATTTTCTTAAAAAGTAACAATAAGTTGCATGGACTCACTCTGTGCGCAATAATTGTGTTTAACATTATTTTTTAATGACTACCTCATCTCTGTACCCCACACATACAATTATTTGTAAGGTCCCTCAGTCGAGCAGTGAATTTCAAACACAGATTCAATCTCAAAGACCAGGGAGGTTTTCCAATGCCTCACACCTACTGGTAGATTGTAAAAAAAAAAGAAAAAAAAAAGCAGACATTGAATATCCCTTTGAGCATGGTGAAGTTATTAATTACACTTTAGATGGTGTATCAATACACCCAGTCACTAATAAGATACAGGCGTCCTTCCTAACTAAGTTGCCAGAGAAGAAGGAAACCGCTCAGGGATTTCACCATGAGGCCAATGGTCACTTTAAAACAGTTGCAGTTTAATGGCTGTGATAGGAGGAGGAGGATGGATCAACAACATTGTAGTTACTCCACAATACTAACCTAATTGACAGAGTGAGAAGAAGGAAGCCTGTACAGAATAAAAATATTCCAAAACATGCATCCTGTTTGCAATAAGGCACTAAAGTAAAACTGCAAAAGATGTGGCAAAGAAATTAACTTTATGTCCTGAATAAAAAGCGTTATGTTTGGGGGCAAATCTAACACAACACATCACTGAGTACCACTCTTCATATTTTCAAGCATGGTGGTGGGGGCATCATGTTATGGGTGTGCTTGTCATCGGCAAGGACTAGTGTTTTTTATTATAAAAATAAACGGAATAGAGGGAAGCACAGGCAAAATCCTAGAGAAAAACCTGCTTCAGTCTGCTTTCCAACAGACAAATTCACCTTTCAGCAGGACAATAACCTAAAATACAAGGCCAAATATACACTGGAGTTGTTTACTAAGACGACATTGAATGTCCTAGTTACAGTTTTGACATAGATTGGCTTGAAAATCTATGGCAATAATTGTAAATGGCTGTCTAGCAATGATCAACAACCAACTTGGCAGAGCTTGAAGAATTTAAAAAAGAATAATGAATTTATTGTACAATCCAGGTGTGCAAAGCTCTTAGAGATATGTGGGGTTTTTTTGTTTGTTTTTTACAAATGTTAGAATTTGTCTTCCACTTTGACATTACAGAGTATTTTGTATAGATTATTGACAAAAAATGACAATTAAATCAATTTTAATCCCACTTTGTAACACAACAAAATGTGGAAAAAGTATAGGAGTGTGAATACTTTCTGAAGGCACTGTATGTCTTGTTAATATGCTATCTGAGTGAGCATGACTAACAAAGTCAATGGGGGCCCCCTGGAGGTCAGGGACCCTGGGCACGTGCCTTGCATACCCGGTCAGTAATTTGGCAATGAGGTTTAGATAGCTGGCTAGACTAACTTACCTAGTAATCTATAAAATGTTAGCTGACATGGGCTAATTGAGTGACTGTCTATGACTGACATAACAAGAAAAAAAAACTGCTGATGCACTACCAAATTTTGAAATTACACCTTGTGTGTTCTACTATTCTGACTTCCTAAGAAAAGGAAAGGGGGTCGGGGGCCCCCTAGCAGCCATGGGGCCCTAAGCGTCCTCTTATGTCGCTTAGTGGCAAGAGCCGGCACTGGTTTTTCATTCAAGGCAACAAAGCTGTTATCGTCGTCATCCTCATCCTCATCATAGTCTTCCCAAGCCTCCCCAACACCCTAATTATAATCATCATCATCATCACCATCATCTTCATCATCATCATCATCATTCCGTTTGGATATGTCCTTTCCTTCGGGGGCGAGGGCTGTGGGGTTGCAGACACAGAACCTCTTAGAGAAGTGGACCAGGATCCTTTCTCTCTCCTGGGTCTCCCCCATCAGAGGAAAGGCTTTCAGGAAGTTCCTGAGAATTAGGTCAAAGACCAACGAATGAGAAGGCAGTATTGATTTCAGGCTAGAATGCAGTGTATCTGTCCGTACAGTGATATAGGCTATAAGCTACAACCTCCATTTCTAGGCTTCCTCAAGTTTATTTTGGAAATCGCTAATGGCGACGTAAGAGTAAGGCTACAGTAGACTAGTACAGTACAGTACAGTGGAAACTCTGTGGTTCACCACTCCCAATACAAACATGTTCATTTACTCTGGATATCTGCATGCTGTGGTTTAATACATGCATTCAAGACAGTCCCAAATCATGGTATACTGTATACCAGGAGTTGACAGTTGACTGTATCGCAAAATAGAGCTCTATACTCAAAAATCAACGATAGGCTAATGTGTTGTGAGCAGGGCTGTGAGAATAGTGCTGACTGGGCTGACTGGTCTTACCTCAGGGCCTTGTCCAATGACAGGCCAGAGAAATCAAAGAAGCTGAGGTACTCTGACGCCACCAGCTGGCTGAACTCATTACTAGATGATGGACAGAGGGAGGAGGGATGGGGAGCGATAGAGAGAGAGAGAGAGAGAGAGAAAGAGAGAGAGAGAGAGAGAGAGAGAGAGAGAGGGGTGAAGTTTAAGATGATATAAAATACATATAGTACAATATAAACACTGTGAGACATATACATGTGTGACTGAATGACAGTGTGTGTGTGTGGTCTTGTGTGTGTGGTCTTGTGTGTGTGGTCTTGTGTGTGTGTATGCCTGAAACCCCACTTCTTGCCCAGGTGGCGTGCCACATCGCAGCGTTTGAAGCCCTCCAGGTAGAACAGGCGCTTGGCCAGGCGTTTGGCGGCGTTACAGTCGGCACGGCAACCGTTGGACAGGGTGTCCGTGCTGCCTCTCTCCAGCTGCTCTAGACCGCCCAGCTCCGACTCAGAGTCCGACAGCACATCCGTGTCGTTGGCATCACTTACGAGGACACACACAGGGACATTCAGAGATTAGGACAGATTATCCACTTGATAACTGTGGATCTTGCAACATGTGAGGTTGGCATTGTTGAGAACACAACACACACAGACAGATCTCTGTGGACCAACCAACATGACAGCCTTGTTGAGCTGATAGTATGGCACCTACCTGCCCCACAGAACAGGGCCCTAGCAGGACCAACCAACATGACAGCCTTGTTGAGCTGATAGTATGGCACCTACCTGCCCCACAGAACAGGGCCCTAGCAGGACCACTGACTGGCAGTCATAAAGATTAAAACAGAATGTTATAATGATATATGGGAGCTATAAACTCACATTTCAAGACCATTGATGACATAATGTCCTCTAAAGAAGATCCTTTCATTTTTACTAGACAAGAATAAACAGATAGATACGATAATAAATATAAAGAATGTGTGATATTCTACCAACATAAAAGTTACATGGCAAATTAGATATGATTTTCTCATATAACCCTGATTCAATAATAAAAATCCCCTGAAGATGAAGATAGCATATCTGAAACAGAGTCCCTACATCTCTCTATCCTTCTAACCAAAACACATAAAACATCCTAAACAAACACTACTGAAATAGTACTGAAAACAAACGTGAAAGGCCTCCAGACCGGACCGGACCAGACCGGTCCAAACCGGACCAGACCGGACCAGACCAAACCGGACCGGACCAGACCAGACCGGACCAGACCGGTCCAAACCGGACCATGTGTGCTGGTCATCCCTATCATTGTATGTGTCTCTTTGACATTGTCAACATTCTCTCTATAGATGATTCAGATTTTTCTGCATAATCTGATTAGAGCAATTGCATTCCTTCCTAAATTCAACCCGGTGTCCTAGGAGGAGCAATGACAGGCGCAAGTACTACCCCTCCCAGGTTGATGTCTCCTGCATCACAATTACCCACAATCCTCACTGCAGGCAACAGCGTGCCCTGAGCACAAGCCTCGCACAATGATGGAACTATACCCAAACGAGAATAGGTACTCATACCTCCCTCTGTACAAGGAAGATATACTCTTCTTCATCCAGCCTAAGACAGACGAGGAACTATCAACAAAATAATTGCCCTCCCTACATTCTATTCATCATTATCTTTCATATGCATGCGCAATTACTGCCCCTCCCAATTTGATGTCTCCTACATCACAATTACCCACAATCCTCACATCAGGCAACAGCATGCAATGAGCACAAGGATGTAACTATCCCCAAACGATGCCCAAACCTGCCCATAGGCTACAACAAACATGTGGTTTTTTATCTTCATATCTTACAGATGCATTTCCTTAGCATTCTGTCCACGTTGGCCACCATGCCTAATCCTAACCACATTTCTGTTCACAAAAACACAGTCGATCTCCTGAATAATGAACAACTCATGCCAGCCTGGGAGTCACGGCAATCCAGGGGGCCCCAGTGAAGACATGCAATGTCCATCAAACGCACAACACACTGACAGAGTCCTAAATGGAACCCTATTCCCTATAGTACATTGCTTTTGACCTGGGCCCAAAGGGCTGCACTATGTAAGGAATAGAATGCCATTTAGGTCAAAGACACTGACTCACAGCCACTGGCATTCAATATGGATTTTCAATATGGATCTTGATCTTTATCTTGGACGAAGTGAACTACAGCACAGCTCCATGTACCTTTCACTGTCACTATTATGCATTTGAGAAGTCGTGAGTAGATTTCCCCTGAATAGTCAGCTAATTTAATAGTGAATCGGTGTGTGTGTGTGTGTGTGTGTGTGTCTGTGCCCATACTTAGAGCATGAAACTGCATGTCTGTGACTCACCTGGTAATCTCTCTCTCTCCCAGTTGTGCTGTGTGCTATCCACCCCTAGGCCAGCAAGGGTGTGTCAGGTGAAGGGCTGTGTCTGTCTGTCTGTGTGTGTGTGTGTGTGTGTGTGTGTGTGTGTGTGTGT
Source organism: Coregonus lavaretus (assembly GCF_964263955.1). Classification (NCBI taxonomy): domain Eukaryota; kingdom Metazoa; phylum Chordata; class Actinopteri; order Salmoniformes; family Salmonidae; genus Coregonus; species Coregonus lavaretus. The sequence continues at coordinate 9,950,043 of NC_140016.1, forward strand.
GTGTGTGTGTGTGTGTGTGTGTGTGTGTGTGTGTGTGTGTGTGTGTGTGTGTGTGTGTGTGTGTGTGCGTGTGTGTGTGTGTGTGTGTGTGTGTGTGTGTGCGTGGATAGGTGTGTATGTGGGGTTCACAGTCTAGTGCCATAATATTGCAATTTTGGAATTGCACATCCAGTATTTGTGTATGTGACTAAAGTCCAAAACACCCATTGTGTGAGAAAATGGGTGAGTGTGTCTGCTATTTATGAGTAGGGGTGTGTGTGTCTGTGTTTCATAACTGAGGCTTGTAGCTGTATGTGCAAACACTGGCATCCTCTGTGCAATGTCTTGATGGAATAATCCCAAGGACTCGGCATTAAATGATCCACCACTACACCAGTCTAATACACCACTGGATCATTCATAACCTACTGCCCCCTCAGTCTCATTGTGTTATTCAAAACCACAACAACTTCTAAAATAACACAACATTCACTGATGCTGCACTACAGTATACTGCCGTGGCAATAAGTGATAAAGGGTTAGGAATAATAGTCACTGATTTTTTTAAAGGAAAGAAAGGAGTTTGTTAGTTCCTAGGGGCATGTTGATCAACGTTGTTGCCAGTCTCCCGGCATGAGAGTGAGCAATATGTAGCATGGTCAACAGAGATGGTTCAAATGTATTGATCCGCGTTACAAAACCATTATAAACTGACCAAAGTTCGAGCCATACAGAGAATTCATATTAACGTTTTTCTTATACGGCATAGTCAATTAGCTATTCTCAAACGTATGCCAATTATACTTAAAAGTAGCCACATTTTTCATGACAGTGTTCTTAAACTGAATAGTGGTAAATCCATGCTTTTCAACGGCTGTCAAAACTGTCCGCTCAATATTCTAATTACAAATACAGCACACACTCCCGCTTATTCTGAGTCTGACTGACACACGAAACTTCAGAACAAGTTAACTGTGAGCAGAACCATGGAAAAAAGACTTACAGAAGTTCGAGAAGCAAGTCGAAATGAACGTCATATTCCTCTTTCCACATTTTCTCTCCCGCATTCGAGGATGGGAATCAGTGTCAAGGAGCTCGCGACATCATCCAGCGGTGTTCGGTAAAATCCGGCATTCAGTCTTTGGCGGTATTTACCCTGAGGCGTAAGCAATCAGATTTTCGTGAGTCTTTTCCAACACAAACGGGACTCGAAGCCCCGCATGGTTATTACCCTGTTTAAGAGCACATAATTATCTAACTATAGTGTTTGTAGCCTACAGCCATTCCCCACAATGTGAATGGATTTGAGATTTTTCCCTTGAAGGCTCTTGGAGTTCTCCCTCAAAGAAAGGATGTGAGGGGCGGAGCGACATACCACAGAATCTACTGAATGATGTTCCTAAATCTTGTTAGTGCACACTCCCTTTGATGATCATGCAGGTCTATATAGCTCATTAGGCCACTTCCTCCCTGCTCTTTTCCCATAGGCTATGTTGTGATGCAAAGAAAAGCCTGTTTTCTCTTGGCATAAGGCTCAGAAACCACATAGTTAGCATATAACTCTTCAGAATACCAGTCATATTCAAAAGATGTGTCATATGATCATATTCAAAGGTAGATCAATTTCTACCCTACAGCTAAGGTAATTTCCCTCTACAGTGCATTCGGAAAGTATTCAGACCCCTTGACTTTTTCCACATTTTGCTACGTTACAGCCTTATTCTAAAATGAATTAAATTGTATTTTTCCCTCATAAATCTACGCACAATACCCCATATGACAAAGAAAAAACTGGTTTTTAGACATTTGTGCACATTTATATAAAAAATCTAATAAAAAAAATATGTACATGTAGGTAGAGGTATTAAAGTGACTATGCATAGATAATAAACAGAGAGTAGCAGCAGCATAAAAGAGGGGTGGGGGGACAATGCAAATAGTCTGGGTAGCCATTTGATTAGACGTTCAGGAGTCTTATGGCTTGGGGGTAAAAGCTGTTTAGAAGCCTCTTGGACCTAGACTTGGCGCTCCGGTACCGCTTGCCGTGCGGTAGCAGAGAGAATAGTCTATGACTAGGGTGGCTGGAGTCTTTGACAATTTTAAGGGCCTTCCTCTGACACCGCCTGGTATAGAGTTCCTGGATGGCAGGAAGCTTGGCCCCAGTGATGTACTGGGCCGTACGCACTACCCTCTGTAGTGCCTTGCGGTCGGAGGCCGAGCAGTTGCCATACCAGGCAGTGATGCAACCAGTCAGGATGCTGTCGATGGTGCAGCTGTAGAACCCTTTGAGGATCTGAGGACCCATGCCAAATATTTTCAGTCTCCTTAGGGGGAATAGGTTTTGCCGTGCCCTCTTCACGACTGTCTTGGTGTGCTTGGACCATGTTAATTTGTTGATGATGTGGACACCAAGGAACTTGAAGCTCTCAACCTGCTCCACTACAGCCCCATCGATGAGAATGGGGGCGTGCTCAGTCCTCTTCTTTTTCCTGTAGTCCACAATCATCTCCTTTGTCTTGATCACGTTGAGGGAGAGGTTGTTGTCCTGGCACCACACGTCCAGGTCTCTGACCTACTCTCTATAGGCTGTCTCGTCGTTGTCGGTGATCAGGCCTACCACTGTTGTGTCATCGGCAAACTTAATGATGGTGTTGGAGTCCTGCCTGGCCATGGAGTCATGAGTGAACAGGGAGTACAGGAGGGGACTGAGCACGCACCCCTGAGGGGCCCCCGTGTTGAGGATCAGCGTGGCGGATGTGTTGTTACCTACCCTTACCACCTGGGGGTGGCCCGTCAGGAAGTCCAGGATCCAGTTGCAGAGGGAGGTGTTTAGTCCCAGGGTCCTTAGCTTAGTGATGAGCTTTGAGGGCACTATGGTGTTGAACGCTGAGCTGTAGTCAATGAATAGAATTCTCACATAGGCGTTCCTTTTGTCCAGGTGTGAAAGGGAAGTGTGGAGCGCAATAGAGATTGCATCATCTGTGGCTCTGTTGGGGCGATATGCAAATTGGAGTGGGTCTAGGGTTTCTGGGATAATGGTGTTGATGTGAGCCATGACCAGCCTTTCAAAGCACTTCATGGCTACAGACGTGAGCGCTACAGGTCGGTAGTCATTTAGGCAGGTTACCTTAGTGTTCTTGGGCACAGGGACTATGGTGGTCTGCTTGAAACATGTTGGTATTACAGACTCAGACAGGGAGAGGTTGAAAATGTCAGTGAAGACACTTGCCAGTTGGTAAGCGCATGCTCGGAGTACACGTCCTGGTAATCCGTCTGGCCCTGTGGCCTTGTGAATGTTGACCTGTTTAAAGGTCTTACTCACATCGGCTAGGGAGAGCGCAATCACACAGTCATCCAGAACAGCTGATGCTCTCATGCAGGTTTCAGTGTTACTTGCCTCGAAGCGAGCGTAGAAGTAATTTAGCTCGTCTGGTAGGCTCGTGTCACTGGGCAGCTCACGGCTGTGCTTCCCTTTGTAGTCTGTAATAGTTTGCGAGCCCTGCCACATCCGACGAGCGTCGGAGCCGGTGTAGTACGATTCAATCTTAGTCCTGTATTGACTCTTTGCCTGTTTGATGGTTCGTCAGAGGGCATAGCGGGATTTCTTATAAGCGTCTGGGTTAGAGTCCCGCTCCTTGAAAGCGGCAGCTCAACCCTTTAGTCTGAGAGTCCTTTAGGTGCCCTTTGGCAAACTCCAAGCAGGCTGTCATGTGCCTTTTACTGAGGAGTGGCTTCCGTCTGGCCACTCTACCATAAAGGCCTGATTGGTGGAGTGCTGCAGACATGGTTGTCCTTCTGTCAGAGTGACCATCGGGTTCTTGGTCACCTCCCTGACCAAGGCCCTTCTCCCCCGATTGGTCAGTTTGGACTGGCGGCCAGCTCTGGGAAGAGTCTTGGTGGTTCCAAACTTCTTCCATTTAAGAATGATGGAGGCCACTGTGTTCTTGGGGACCTTCAATGCTGCAGAACATTTTTTGTACCCTTCCCCAAATCTGTGCCTCGACACAATCCTGTCTCGGAGCTCTACGGACAACTCCTTTGACCTCATGGCTTGGTTTTTGCTCTGACATACACTGTCAACTGTGGGACCTTATATAGACAGGTGTGTGCCATTCCAAATCATGTTCAATCAATTGAATTTACCACAGGTGGACTCCATTCAAGTTGTAGAAACATCTCAAGGATGATCAATGGAAACACGATGCACCTGAGCTCAATTTCGAGTTTAATAGCAAAGGGTCTGAATACTTATGTAAATAAGGTATTTCAGTTGTATTATTTTTATTTTTAGCAAACATTTCTTAAAACCTGTTTTCGCTTTGTCATTATGGGGTATTGTGTGTAGATTGATGAGGAAACATTTTAATATAATCCATTTCAGAATATTGCTGTAACGTAACAAAATGTGGAAAAAGGGAAGGGGTCTGAATACTTTCCGAATGCACTGTATTTGGCCCTGGTGTTGTGTATTGTGTTGCCAACCATCTCTGACTCACCCTCCAAAAGCGAAGACGTGGACTGGGGGCATTGTGATAGGTATAGATAACACACACACACACACACACACATCCCTCCTTCCCCCTTCTAATCTTGAGGAATCGTGGAGACAAAAAGAAAGTGCCAAGGGGAGGACAGACAGACGGAGGAAGGGAGAGGGGGATAGAGAGGATCAAAAGAAGAGAGTAGGCACCTGGGAACCTTATCTAGAAAATACCATATAGGCAGCCATTGAAAGCTCGACAGCCATGATGTGACAGGACCACAATAGGCCCTGATCACTAAGCTAGCAGGAAACAGGATGTTGTTATCACCATAGTGATGCAAGTCACTGACAAATATTCTAGTGAAGAAAGTGTTTATGTAAGGCGGACGGGTCTCACAGAGTTTCAACCCCCCAGCTCCATCTGACTTCTCAAATGGCCACCACATTCTAACATTAACTGACATCAGCATTCCCTTCTAGCAGGCATCATAGGCCCGCAAACCCAATCATGACGTCAAATGATTGCAACGCAACCTCCAAAAGGAATACTTTGGAGTCTAAAACAAAATGCTTGTTTTAGTAGCTGCAACAGTGCAGTAATATCTAACAATACACAACAATACACACAAATCTAGGCTCAAAATGTCCAGAAACAAATAACTTTCTTCTGAAACTCGTCAGTCTATTCTAGTTCTGAGAAATGAAGGCTATTCCAGGCACCTCACAGGTCCTCAACTGGCAGCTTCATTAAATAGTACCCGCAAAACACCAGTCTCAACGTCAACAGTGAAGAGGCGACTCTGGGATGCTGACCTTCTAGGCAGAGTTGCAAAGAAAAAGCCATATCTTAGACTGATGGTTGCTGATAATGGGCCTCTGTACGCCTATGTAGATATTCCATTAAAAACCAGCCGTTTCCAGCTACAATAGCCATTTACAACATTAACAATGGCTACACTGTATTGATCAATTTGATGTTATTTTAATGGACCAAAAAATTGCTTTTCTAAGTGACCCCAAACTTTTGAACGGTAGTGTATGTGATGGGATGTATAGACATTATGGAAGGTATGTGGATAGAATATACACTGGGGAAAAAAAGTATTTAGTCAGCCACCAATTGTGCAAGTTCTCCCACTTAAAAAGATGAGAGAGGCCTGTAATTTTCATCATAGGTACATGTCAACTATGACAGACAAATTGAGGAAAAAAAATCCAGAAAATCACATTGTAGGATTTTTTATGAATTTATTTGCAAATTATGGTGGAAAATAAGTATTTGGTCACCTACAAACAAGCAAGATTTCTGGCTCTCACAGACCTGTAACTTCTTCTTTAAGAGGCTCCTCTGTCCTCCACTCGTTACCTGTATTAATGGCACCTGTTTGAACTTGTTATCAGTATAAAAGACACCTGTCCACAACCTCAAACAGTCACACTCCAAACTCCACTATGGCCAAGACCAAAGAGCTGTCAAAGGACACCAGAAACAAATTGTAGACCTGCACCAGGCTGGGAAGACTGAATCTGCAATAGGTAAGCAGCTTGGTTTGAAGAAATCAACTGTGGGAGCAATTATTAGGAAATGGAAGACATACAAGACCACTGATAATCTCCCTCGATCTGGGGCTCCACGCAAGATCTCACCCCGTGGGGTCAAAATGATCACAAGAACGTTGAGCAAAAATCCCAGAACCACACGGGGGGACCTAGTGAATGACCTGCAGAGAGCTGGGACCAAAGTAACAAAGCCTACCATCAGTAACACACTACGCCGCCAGGGACTCAAATCCTGCAGTGCCAGACGTGTCCCCCTGCTTAAGCCAGTACATGTCCAGGCCCGTCTGAAGTTTGCTAGAGTGCATTTGGATGATCCAGAAGAGGATTGGGAGAATGTCATATGGTCAGATGAAACCAAAATAGAACTTTTTGGTAAAAACTCAACTCGTCGTGTTTGGAGGACAAAGAATGCTGAGTTGCATCCAAAGAACACCATACCTACTGTGAAGCATGGGGGTGGAAACATCATGCTTTGGGGCTGTTTTTCTGCAAAGGGACCAGGACGACTGATCCGTGTAAAGGAAAGAATGAATGGGGCCATGTATCGTGAGATTTTGAGTGAAAACCTCCTTCCATCAGCAAGGGCATTGAAGATGAAACGTGGCTGGGTCTTTCAGCATGCCAATGATCCCAAACACACCGCCCGGGCAACGAAGGAGTGGCTTCGTAAGAAGCATTTCAAGGTCCTGGAGTGGCCTAGCCAGTCTCCAGATCTCAACCCCATAGAAAATCTTTGGAGGGAGTTGAAAGTCCGTGTTGCCCAGCGACAGCCCCAAAACATCACTGCTCTAGAGGAGATCTGCATGGAGGAATGGGCCAAAATACCAGCAACAGTGTGTGAAAACCTTGTGAAGACTTACAGAAAACGTTTGACCTGTGTCATTGCCAACAAAGGGTATATAACAAAGTACTGAGAAACTTTTGTTATTGACCAAATACTTATTTTCCACCATAATTTTCAAATAAATTCATTAAAAATCCTACAATGTGATTTTTCTGGATTTTATTTTCTCATTTTGTCTGTCATAGTTGACGTGTACCTATGATGAAAATTACAGGCCTCTCTCATCTTTTTAAGTGGGAGAACTTGCACAATTGGTGGCTGACTAAATACTTTTTTCCCCCACTGTATAGTATATCTGAAAAATACGTAGGATAGAATAGTATATGTACAGCAATAGTTGAATAGGTTGGACTTGACTAGAATATAGTATATACATATGAAATGGGTAAAACAGTATGTAAACTTTATGAAAGTGACCAGTGTTCCATTATTAAAGTGACCAGTGATTCCATGTCTATGTACATAGGGAAGCAGCCTCTAAGGTGCAGGGATGAGTAACCGAGTGGTAGCCGGCTAGTGACAGTCACTAAGTTCAGGGCAGGGTACTGGGTTGAGGCCGGCTAGTGATGGCTATTAAACAGTGATGATCTTGAGATATAAGCAGTTTTTCAGTCTCTCGGTCCCAGCTTTGATGCACCTGTACTGACCTCGTTTTCTGGATGATAGCAGGGTTAACAGGCCGTGGCTCGGGTGGTTGAGGTCCTTCATAAAGCATATCGCAGGCCGTTTTAAAACTAGGCTACTTGTGGACTGGACCGTTAACCAATTGTTTAGACTACACCTTGTTCAGTCATGTTGCCTCATTAGCTAGCTATAGCTAACAACCTGGGGCGCGTTCAGCAGGACACAACGTTTTGGAACGTTCAGATAGAAAAATGCTATGTAGAACAAACATGCCTCTCTGACATGTTGAATAAGGAATAACGTTGGCTCTATTCACAGAACTTCTATCTGCAACGTTTGAGAACGTTTCTCAACTGAACGTGGCCATGGTAACATTACCAGTAGCATGCTGAACGTAGCCATGGTAACATTACCAGTAGCATGCTGAACGTAGCCATGGTAACATTACCAGTAGCATGCTGAACGTAGCCATGGTAACATTACCAGTAGCATGCTGAACGTAGCCATGGTAACATTACCAGTAGCCTGCTGAACGTAGCCATGGTAACATTACCAGTAGCCTGCTGAACGTAGCCATGGTAACATTACCAGTAGCCTGCTGAACGTAGCCATGGTAACATTACCAGTAGCCTGCTGAACGTAGCCATGGTAACATTACCAGTAGCCTGCTGAACGTAGCCATGGTAACATTACCAGTAGCCTGTATGCAAACATTTGGTGGTACAGAAAGAAAGGAAAATGGATAGCAAACAATTTATTGACTAAATCCCTATTGCCACTACACTATATCTTTATTTTGAGTTAAGGTGGACCCAGTGACTCAGCCTGGAGCACTTGGACCAGGACTCGAGCGGTAGGACTCAGACACTCTCTCTCTCTTCCTCTCTCTCTCTCTCAATTTCAATTCAATTCAATTTAAGGGCTTTATTGGCATGGGAAACATATGTTAACATTGCAAAAGCAAGTGAAGTAGATAATAAACAAAAGCGAAATAAACAATTTCATTGTGATATTATGTGACATTAAAATACATTTCAAATGTGATATTATGTGCAAATAGTTAAAGTACAAGAGGGAAAATAAATAAACATACATATGGATTGTATTTACAATGGTGTTTGTTCTTCGCTGGTTGCCCTTTTCTTGTGGCAACAGATCACAAATCTTGCTGCTGTGATGGCACACTGTGGTATTTCACCCAATAGATATGGGAGTTTATCAAAATTGGGTTTGTTTTCGAATTCTTTGTGGATCTGTGTAATTTGAGGGAAATATGTGTCTCTAATATGGCCATACATTTGGCAGGAGGTTAGGAAGTGCAGCTCAGTTTCCACCTCATTTTGTGGGCAGTGTGCACATAGCCTGTCTTCTCTTGAGAGCCAGGTCTGCCTACGGCGGCCTTTCTCAATAGCAAGGCTATGCTCACTGAGTCTGTACATAGTCAAAGCTTTCCTTAAGTTTGGGTCAGTCACAGTGGTCAGGTATTCTGCCACTGTGTACTCTCTGTTTAGGGCCAAATAGCATTCTAGTTTGCGCAGTTTATTTGTTAATTCTTTCCAATGTCCCGTGTAGCTCAGTTGGCAGAGCATGGCGCTTGCAACGCCAGGGTTGTGGGTTCGATTCCCACGGGGGGCCAGTATGAAAAAAAAACATGTATGCATTCACTAACTGTAAGTCGCTCTGGATAAGAGCGTCTGCTAAAATATTTAAACAAAAGTAACAACAATTATATTTTTGTTTTCTCATGATTTGGTTGAGTCTAATTGTGTTGCTGTCCTGGGGCTCTGTGGGGTCTGTTTGTGTTTGTGAACAGAGCCCCAGGACCAGCTTACTTAGGGGACTCTTCTCCAGGTGTCACGCCCTGGTTCATCTCTCTGTAGGTGATGGCTTTGTTATGGAAGGTTTCGGGATCGCTTGCTTTTAGATGGTTGTAGAATTTAACGGCTCTTTTCTGGATTTTGATAATTAGCGGGTATCGGCCTAATTCTGCTCTGCATGCATTATTTGGTGTTTTACGTTGTACACAGAGGATATTTTTGCAGAATTCTGCATGCAGAGTCTCAATTTGGTGTTTGTCCCATTTTGTGAATTCTTGGTTGGTGAGCGGACCCCAGACCTCACAACCATAAAGGGCAATGGGTTCTATAACTGATTCAAGTATTTTTAGCCAAATTCTAATTGGTATGTCGAATTTTATGTTCCGTTTGATGGCATAGAAGGCCCTTCTTGCCTTGTTTCTCAGATCGTTCACAGCTTTGTGGAAGTTACCTGTGGCACTGATGTTTAGGCCGAGGTATGTATAGTTTTTTGTGTGCTCTAGGGCAACGGTGTCTAGATGGAATTTGTATTTGTGGTCCTGTTAACTGGACCTTTTGTGGAACCCCATTATTTTTGTCTTACTGAGATTTACTGTCAGGGCCCAGGTCTGACTGAGTCTGTACAGAAGATGTTGGTAGGCTGAATTACTGTTGATAGGACAAGGTTTGTGCACATGGAAGTCAGTGATTTATGTTTACTATAGGTTAATAAGGCTATATAAATGTGAACACGGAATGAGGGAGAGCTCTGTTTGTTGTTTTGGAAAGTGTGTTGTTTTGGAATGTTTGTTGTTTTGGAAAATTTTCAAAGTCTATTGAAAAAGTTTGGTTAATAGCTAGTTAACTTTTGTTTGGATCCCGCAACGCAGTTGGCATCAGTTGCTGGGACCGCTGCTATCTATCCAGGGATCCTACCGACCAAGGCCGGGTCTAAGGAGCTGTTTGGCGTAGCAGCTAGCCTAGCTGCTAGCTAGCTGCCTATCAAGCTAGCTGGGTTTTCTTAAGGGCTGGAATGCAGCCCGCTACGCGGTTAGCCATTGTGGCTGGGACCGTGGATTGTCCCAAGCTTGTGGCTGTCTAGATCCCTGCTGTTTGTTGTTTTCAATCTTCCTTGTGACCTGCCCTGTCTGGAACTGCGAGGAGTAACAGCGTAACCTACGTGGCTAGCTACCATGACAAAGACCAAAGCCGGATCTTTTAAACAAACAAAAATAGTTCTACAAGCAGTTGTTACAACAACAAGAAAATAGCTTCAAGTGTTTTGTCCAAATACTGGTGGAGTCAACTAAATGAAGAGCAATTTGCAGTTCTCCCAGGGTCAGCTCGATGAGTTGAAACAGGAGAACGGCAAGATGACAACAATCTGTAAGTCATTGAGAAAGGACATCAGTTCTGTATGTGAATCCATGATAACAATGACGGAGAAATCAGATTATCTTGAGGGACAATCAAGGCGGAACAACATGGTTGTGGACGGAATTGCAGAATCTCCACATGAGACCTGGATGGAATCTGAGGTCAAAGTTAGGGAAAAAATGTTGGAGAAACTGAAGATGGATCACAGGAAGATTGAGGTGGAGCGCGCCCCCAGGACTGGAAAATCCAGCACTGGCCCAGGTGACAGGCCCATGCCTATAGTGGTCAGGTTCCTGAGGTTCAAGAACAATGTAGCTGTTCTGGAAAGAGCCAAGAACTTGAATGAAGTAATATCTTCCTCAACGAGGACTATCCTGAAGCTGTGCGCCAGAAGAGGAAAGAAATTATCCCAGCCATGAAAGCTGCCAGAGAGCATGGGGACATTGCTTAAATCTGCTATGACAGGCTCATTGTCCACCCTCCCTCCCAAATGCCTGGAAGGGATGAGAGAGCCAAGCCTATGGGTTTGTAGCTTCAACCCCGCAGCACACACACTTACACACACCAACTGATTAATGGACAGCTGAATGTATATTTTTTAAAATCTTGTTTGCTCTTTTCCATATTAGGTCTATCTCTGATAAGCTACCAAGGAAAGGGTTGAAAATAGCCCATATTAATATATGCAGCCTTAGCTGCATTAATATATTAGCTATTTCTGAGACTCACTTAGATAATTAATTTGATGATACAGGGATATAACATCTATAGAAGAGATAGAAATGCTTATGGGTGTCACGGTTTCGGCCGAGGCTGCTCCTCCTCCTTGTTCGGGCAGGCTTCGGCGGTCGTCGTCCCCGGAGTACTAGCTGCCACCGTTCGATGTTTCATGTTTGTTTGGTTTTGTCTGTTTGTACACCTGTCCCTTGTTAGTGTTTGATTTGGTTGCCTATTTAGTTTTCGTGTGTGGGGGCAGGTGTTATGTGGTATTGTTTATTGTCAAGCTGTTGCTCTTTTGTATTACTCTCGTGTTTGTTGTTTTCCGAGAGTCCGCACTGTGTGCGCTATCTTCATTTTACGCACTGTGTGTGTTGTGCGTAATTTGTATTTTGCCTCCCGGTTGGGTTGGCTGTTCGCCTGTTTGGTGCTGCATTTTGTTAACTAAAGTCTGTTGACGAACGCCCGTGTTTCCTGCGCTTGATTTCCTCACCGCATCTACACTCAGCTACTGACAATGGGGGAGGTGTTGCTGTATATATTCAGAGCCATATCCCTGTAATGTTTAGAGAAGATCTTATGTTGCTATAGGTCACCAAGTGCTAATAGTCAGTATCTAAATAATATGTGTGAAATGCTTGATAGGGTATGTGATTTAAACACAAAGGTCTTTTTTGTTGGGGACCTGAATATTGACTGGTTTTCATCAAGCTGTCTGCTCAAAAGAAAGCTTCTCACTGTAACCAGTGCCTGTAATCTGGTTCAGGTTATTAATCAACCTACCAGAGTGTTTACAAACACTACAGGAACAAGATCATCCACATGTATTGATTACATTTTTTACTAATACTGTATGTAACAGTGTTGCTTCCGTCCCTCTCCTCGCCCCTACCTGGGCTTGAACCAGGGACCCTCTGCACACATCGACAACAGTCACCCTCGAAGCACCGTTACCCGTCGCTCCACAAAAGCCACGGCCCTTGCAGAGCAAGGGAAACAACTACTTCAAGGTCTCAGAGCGAGTGACGTCACTGATTGAAATGCCACTAGTGCGCACCGCTAACTAGCTAGCCATTTCACACCGGTTACACTCACCCCCCTTTTGACCTCCTCCTTTTCCGCAGCAACCAGTGATCCGGATCAACAGCATCAATGTTGCTTCCGTCCCTCTCCTCGCCCCTACCTGGGCTTGAACCAGGGACCCTCTGCACACATCAACAACAGTCACCCTTGAATCACTGTTACCCGTCGCTCCACAAAAGCCGCGGCCCTTGCAGGGCAAGGGAAACAACTACTTCAAGGTCTCAGAGCGAGTGACGTCACTGATTGAAATGCCACTAGTGCGCACCGCTAACTAGCTAGCCATTTCACACCGGTTACATGTAGAACGTTGTTCTAAAGCTCTATCCATACCCATTGGATGCAGTGATCACAGTATAGTGGCTATATCCAGGAAAGCCAAAGTTCCAAAAGCTGGGCCTAAAATAGTGTATAAGAGATCATACAAAAGATTTAGCTGTGACTCTTATGTGGATGATGTAAAAAATATGTGTTGGTCTGATGTGATTAATAAGAAGCATCCATACGCTGCACTTGATTCATTTATGAAATTGCTTCTTCAATTATTGATAAACATGCACCTGTTAAGAAACTGACTGTTAGAACTGTTAAGGCTCCATGGATTGATGAGGAATAACTGTATGGTTGAAAGTGATGGGGCAAAAGGAGTGGCTATTAAGTCTGGCTGCACATCTGACTGGCTGACTTTCTGCAAATTGAGAAATTATGTGACTAAACTCAACAAAAAGAAGAAGAAACTGTATTATGAAGCCTAGATCAACTTATATCAACTTAATTATGGGCAGAGAGACAAATTCAACTCCATCTTTCATCGAATCAGATGGCTTATTTATCACAAAACCATTTGATGTTGCCAATTATTTTAATGATTACTTCATTGGCAAAGTGGGCAAACTTAGGCAGGAAATGCCAACAATGAACAGTGAGCCATCGTATTCATGCATAAAAAAACAAATAATGAAAGAAAATAATTGTAAGTTTGAATTTTGTAAAGTTAGTGTAGGAGAGGTGGAAGAATGATTGTTATCGATCAATAATGACAAACCTTCTGGCATTGACAACTTAGATGAAAGCTACTGGGGATTGTAGCTGACTCTATAGCCACTCCTATCTGTCATATCTTTAATCTGAGCCTAGAGGAAAGTCTTTGTCCTCAGGCCTGGAGGGAAGCCAAAGTCATTCCACTACCCAAGAGTGGTAAAGCAGCCTTTACTGGTTCTAACAGCAGACCTATCAGCTTGCTGCCATCTCTTAGCAAACTGTTGGAAAAAATTGTGTTTGACCAAATACAATGCTATTTTCTGTAAACAAATTAACAACAGACTTTCAGCATGCTTATAAAGAAGGGCACTCAACATGTGCTGCACTGACACAAATGACTGATGATTGTTTGAAAGAAATTGATAATAAGAAGATTGTGGGAGCTGTACTGTTAGATTTCAGTGCAGCCTTTGATATTATTGGCCATAACCTGTTGTTTTGCGAAAACATATGTGTTAGAGCTTGTCTACCATATCATATCGTGGATTCGGAGCAATCTATCTAATAGAACTCAGCGGGTTTTCTTTAATGGAAGTGTATCTAATGTCAAGCATGTAATGGGCAGCTCTCTAGGCTCTCAACTATTTTCTATTTTTACCAATGACCTGCCACTGGCATTAAACAAAGCATGTGTGTCCATGTATGCTGATGATTCAACCATACAGTGCCTTGCAAAAGTATTCATCCCCCTTGGCGTTTTTCCTATTTTGTTGCATTACAACCTGTAATTTAAATGGATTTTTATTTGGATTTCATGTAATGGACATACACAAAATAGTCCAAATTGGTGAAGTGAAATTTAAAAAATAACTTGTTTAAAAAATAAATAAATAAAAAAATAATGGAAAAGTGGTGCGTGCATATGTATTCCCCCTTTGCTATGAAGCCCCTTAATAAGATCTGGTGCAACCAATTACCTTCAGAAGTCACATAATTAGTTAAATAAAGTCCTCCTGTGTGCAATCTAAGTGTCACATGATCTGTCACATGATCTCAGTATATATACACCTGTTCTGAAAGGCCCCAGAGTCTGCAACACCATTAAGCAAGGGGCACCACCAAGCAAGCGGCACCATGAAGACCAAGGAGCTCTCCAAACAGGTCAGGGACAAAGTTGTGGAGAAGTACAGTTCAGGGTTGGGTTATTAAAAAATATCAGAAACTTTGAACATCCCACGGAGCACCATTAAATCCATTATTTAAAAATGGAAAGAATATGGCACCACAACAAACCTGCCAAGAGAGGGCCGCCCACCAAAAATCACGGACCAGGCAAGGAGGGCATTAATCAGAGAGGCAACAAAGAGACCAAATATAACCTTGAAGGAGCTGCAAAGCTCCACAGCGGAGATTGGAGTTGCTGTCCATAGGACCACTTTAAGCTGTACACTCCACAGAGCTGGACTTTACGGAAGAGTGGCCAGAAAAAAGCCGTTGCTTAAAGAAAAAAATAAGCAAACACATTTGGTGTTCGCCAAAAGGCATGTGGGAGACTCCCCAAACATATGGAAGAAGGTACTCTGGTCAGATGAGACTAAAATTTAGCTTTTTGGCCATCAAGGAAAACGCTATGTCTGGCGCAAACCCAACACCTCTCATCACCCTGAGAACACCATCCCCACAGTGAAGCATGGTGGTGGCAGCATCATGCTGTGGGGATTTCTTTCATCGGCAGGGACTGGGAAACTGGTCAGAATTGAAGGAATGATGGATGGCGCTAAATACAGGGAAATTCTTGAGGGAAACCTGTTTCAGTCTTCCAGAGATTTGAGACTGGGACGGAGGTTCACCTTCCAGCAGGACAATGACCCTAAGCATACTGCTAAAGCAACACTCAAGTGGTTTAAGGGGAAACATTTAAATGTCTTGGAATGGCCTAGTCAAAGCCCAGACCTCAATCCAATTGAGAATATGTGGTATGACTTAAAGATTGCTGTACACCAGCGGAACCCATCCAACTTGAAGGAGCTGGAGCAGTTTTGCCTTGAAGAATGGGCAAAACTCCCAGTGGCTAGATGTGCCAGGCTTATAGAGACATACCCCAAGAGACTTGCATTTGTAATTGCTGGGGGGGAGGGGAATAGTTATGGATGCTCAAGTTTTCTGTTTTTTTTGTCTTATTTCTTGTTTGTTTCACATTAAACATATTTTGCATCTTCAAAGTGGTAGGCATGTTGTGTAAATCAAATGATACAAACCCCCCAAAAATCTATTTAAATTCCAGGTTGTAAGGCAACAAAATAGGAAAAATGCCAAGGGGGGTGAATACTTTCACAAGCCACTGTATATGCATCAGCAACCACAGCTAATGAAGTCACTGAAACCCTTTAAAAAATAGTTGCAGTCTGTTTTGGAATGGATGGCCAGTAACAAACTGGTCCTGATCATCTCTAAATCTAAGAGCATTGTATTTGGTACAAATCATTCCCTAAGTTCTAGACCTCAGCTGAATCTGGTAATGAATGGTGAGGCTGTTGATCAAGTTGAGGAGACTACATTACTTGGTGTTACCTTAGATTGTAAACTGTCATGCTCAAAACATACATTCAGTGGTTGTAAAGATGGGGAGAGGTCTGTCTGTAATAAAGAGATGCTCTGCTTTTTTGACACCACATTCCACAAACCAAGTCCTGCAGGCTCTAGTTTGATCTTATCTTGATTATTGTCCAGTCATATGGTAAAGTGTTGCAAAGAAAGACCTAGTAAAGCTGCAGCAGGCCCAGAACAGAGCGGCACATCTTGCTCTTCATTGTAATCAGAGGGATAATATGAATACTATGCATGCCAGTCTCTCTTGTCTAATAGTTGAGGAAAGACTGACTGCGTCACTTCTTGTTTTTACAGTTTTTTACAATCACTTTGGCACTAATTTCAGAACCTTGACGTAATTTTTCAAAACTCTAGACACAAAACTCAAAACGGTCATCACTTGTAACACAGGCTGTCCAATGTTCAAAACATTGCATTGTGCATTCATATCTTTAAAGAAATATTGCACTTGCACAATCATTGGTTAAAAAAACAAATGTATTGTGAAACACCAATGAAACGTTAATTTAGATCACCCACACACAAGCAACCGATAGTTTCACTGTGTCATTGTTCGTACAATCATTAGATATTGTAGTACAAAATAGGTGATACATGTTTCATTATGGTACTACATGTAAATACATCCCTGTAAAAGTACTGCTGTAGTAGAGAGAATACTACAGACACAGTGGAATCATTGAAAAAAATCTGAAATATGTTGATGAAAAACGATACAGTACTGTAAAACATCAAATGCAGTGTTCCTCAACTTGCTTGCTTGTACTGTAAAAAGCAAAACATAGGAGTGATTACTGTACTTCTACATTTTCATAAACTCTGTCTTGTGGATTTGGCCACAGGTTCTCATCTACATCACAATGGATGTTTTCATTAGCCAAATATCTTGGAAAAAACCTTCGGGCATGGCGAATCCAGGCCTGACACTGGTCTGCCGTGATGTCATTGCATGTGTCATCCATGGCCTGGAGAAAAGTGACTTGTTCATGTGGGCGCCTATCATAAACCTTCCATCTCCATGTGGAGAAAAATTCCTCAATCGGGTTAAGGAAAGGAGAGTATGGGGGTAAATACAGGGTGGTAAATTGTGCATGGGCCTGAAACCATGCTTGCTCAGATTTCATTGGACACTCTTTGCTGTTGCTGCCGCTGTCTTGGTCCGTGGTCTTGTCCTCTACCACGTTCCCCCACACCTCTCAAACGAGGCCCACGACCACCTCTCAGAAGGGGTGCTTGTCCCCTGCCATTCCTTTGACCAACACGTCTTCCTCGTCTTCCTCCCACCACTGCATGACCTCTATTGTGACCTGGATCACCTGCCGGCTCCATGTTACAGTACGTATCGCTATATTGTTGCAAGTGGATCCCAATCAATTCTTTATATACTCGTTCCATAATGTGAACTCAATCATCAGCAACAGGTTGGCAGATTTGGACAAGCAATTACAAGGGCCTTCATCCATACAGTGCAGTACTGTCAATACTGTAAATAGTCTGAAAAGGTGGTACATGGGACCATAGAAACGGTGTCTGATAAAGAATGATGATAGATATAATATTACATCCATAGATAATGTAGTCTAATTGGTTCATGCTCCACGCTAATTGGTGACAATGAATCTCGTTATCTTGAAACTTTCATGATCTAAACATGGAATATTGTTTGTCTGTTTCCATACAATGCATTAAGAGTAATGCAACAGTTACTTAGTCATTTTGAGCAGTTGTATCAATTGATAGTTGGATAATTGTAATGAAATGAATAGACACTCATCTGTAATGTGTGAATTGCCTTTTGAAATAGTAGTACTTTGATGTTAAGTTGTGTCATATTGAACAGGTGATTTTTGTTAAATGAACAAATGATCTTAGTTTTATGTGTATTGTGTCCAAGCAATTGAAAAAAGTGTTAGAGTTTTGAAAAATGTGCATTTTGATCATTGGTTGTGAGTTTTGTGTCTAGAGTTTTGAAAAATGACGTCAAGGTTCTGAAATTAGTGCCAAAGTGATTGTAAAAAACTGTATAAGAAACATTAATGTGTTGGAAATTCCAAATTGTTTGCATAGTCAACTTACACACACACTGACACACACACTTACCCCACCAGACATGCCACCAGGGGTCTTTTCACAGTCCCCAGTTCCAGAACAAATTCAAGGAAACGTACAGTATTATACAGAGCCATGAGTGCATGGAACTCCAAAACACAAATAAAGCAACACTTCACTGCACAATGCCTCTCCCCCATGTGACCTACTTGTTGTGTGTGTATTTTTCGTTATGTGTCGGACCCCAGTAAGACTAGCTGTCGCCATTGGTGTCGGCTAATGGGGATCCTAATAAATTAAATCAAAAGTGGCTCAAATGAAAGGACATTTAGTTGACAAAAATGGCCCACAGTTTTTGTCATTTTGACAATAACTAGAATAAATCATTATTCAAATGATATGTGACAATTAGATTTTAGTCAAAATTACTAAGACTAGACTAAATCTAAAAAAGTGTGCCATAATGTACACTGGTATGTGTGTGTGTGTGTGTGTGTGTGTGTGTGTGTGTGTGTTTGTGTGTGTGTGTGTGTGTGTGTGTGTTTGTGGCATATTGCTGCTGGAACATGAGCGGATTATCTGCAGAGAATTTCAGCAGCAGAGAGAAGAACTCTCCCAAGGGCTTTATTACTTCAGAGTGACACCCACAAGGACAGGGCCTGTCTCTCTGGTGTGTGTGTGTGTGTGTGTGTATGTTAGTGTGTGTGTGTGTGTGTTAGTGTGTGTGTATGTTAGTGTGTGTGTGTGTTAGTGTGTGTGTATGTTAGTGTGTGTGTATGTTAGTGTTTGTGTGTGCGTGTGTGTGTGTGTTAGTGTGTGTGTGTGTATGTGTGTGTGTGTGTGTGTGTTTGCATCCTTGCATATGTCTGTGTGTCTGTGTGTATGTTAGTGTGTGTGTGTGTGCGTGTATGTGTGTATATGCTAGTGTGTGTGCGTGTGTGTGTGTGTATGTGTGTGTGTGTGTGTGTGTGTGTGCATGCGTGTGTGTGTATGTGTGTGTATGTGTGTCTGTGTGTCTGTCTGTGTGTATGTTAGTGTGTGTGTGTGTGTGTGTGTGCGTGCGTGTGTGTGTGTATATGCTAGTGTGTGTGTGTTAGTGTGTGTGTGTGTGTGTATGTGTGTGCGTGCGTGTGTTTGCACCCTTGCGTCTGTCTGTGTGTCTGTGTGTCTGTGTGTCTGTGCAGCACATATTACATGAAGCAGAATAATCTTCAATGAGGAGCAGCTCCTCTGATATAGTTGTGACTTTCATCTTGTCTGCTTACAGCCTCAAATCTCTGTATCCTGCTCACAGGGGAGAGAGGCACAGGCTGTCCCAAATGGCACCCTATACCCTTTATAGTGCACTACTTTTGACTAGGGCCCATAGGGATTTGGTCAAAAGTAGTCCAGTATAAAGGGAACAGGGTGCCATTTGGGACCCATCCCTAGTGTCACAGCATGATCACTGGGTACCATACCGTCTCCATCTCCATCCCCTAGCATCTCTCTCTGACAGAAACATCATCCAGCCAGCAATGATCTGGATACCTACCGTAAAGCTATTCAGAAACAGATCTAGCTAGGTAGCACCAGCTGGCTTTCTAAGCTGTAATACTAGGACTACATGTGTGTCCTCCTGTTCAGATTGAGAGTGCCTGGGGATTTCAGGTCGGTGGTCTCCTATTCATGTGGCTTTAGTACAGCCATATAGCTATATGGATTATAGCTAAGCTTCAACTATACTGGTCCACTGCTGTAGAGAGAGAACCATAACCAATTCAATGTTCTCATGGAGATTGTCTGATAGGCTGGCTCTGACAAGGAGCCAGACACACTGACTGACTGAGTAGCTTACTAACTGACTGACTGACTAGTAGCTTACTAACTGACTGACTTGGTGACTCAGTAAATTACTAACTGACTGACTGACTGGCTGACTGACTGGTTTACTGACTGACTGACTGACTGGATGACTGAGTGATTTACTGACGGACTGGCTCACTGGCTGACTGGATGACTGATTGACTGATTGGGTGGCTGACTGGATGACTGGATGGCTGACTGACTGGCTGACTGGGTGGCTGACTGGCTGACTGACTGACTGACTGACTGACTGGCTGACTGACTGGGTGGCTGACTGACTGACTGACTGACTGGGTGGCTGACTGACTGGCTGACTGACTGACTGACTGGGTGGCTGACTGACTGACTGACTGACTGGCTGACTGACTGGTTGGATGGCTGACTGACTGACTGACTGGGTGGCTAACTGACTGGGGGCTGACTGATTGACTGGCTGGGTGGCTGACTGACTGGCTGACTGACTGGGTGGCTGACTGATTGACTGGCTGACTGACTGGCTGACTGACTGGGTGACTGACTGGCTGACTGACTGGGTGGCTGACTGACTGGGTGACTGACTGACTGACTGACTGGGTGACTGACTGGCTGACTGACTGGGTGGCTGACTGACTGGGTGGCTGGCTTGCTGACTGACTGGCTGACTGACTGACTGGGTGGCTGACTGACTGACTGGCTGACTGACTGGGTGGGTGGGTGGCTGACTAACTAACTGGGTGGCTGACTGACTGGGGGGCTGACTGATTAACTGGCTGACTGACTGGGTGGCTGAATGGTTGGCTGACTGAGTGACTAACTGGGTGACTGGTTGGCTGACTGACTGACTAACTGGCTGACTGACGGACTGGGTGACTGACTGACTGACTGACTGGGTGACTGACTGACTGACTGACTGGCTGGGTGACTGACTGACTGGGTGACTGACTGACTGACTGACTGGCTGAATGGTTGGCTGACTGACTGACTAACTAACTGGCTGACTGACTGACTGGGTGACCGACTGACTGACTAACTGGCTGACTGGGTGGCTGACTGACTGGGGGGCTGACTGATTAACTGGCTGACTGACTGGGTGGCTGAATGGTTGGCTGACTGAGTGACTAACTGGGTGACTGGTTGGCTGACTGACTGACTAACTGGCTGACTGACGGACTGGGTGACTGACTGACTGACTGACTGGGTGACTGACTGGGTGACTGACTGACTGACTGACTGGGTGACTGACTGACTGACTAACTGGCTGACTGACTGACTGGGTGACCGACTGACTGACTAACTGGCTGACTGACGGACTGGGTGACTGACTGACTGGGTGACTGACTGACTGGGTGACTGACTGACTGACTGACTGGGTGACTGACTGACTGGGTGACTGGGTGACTGACTGACTGACTGACTGGGTGACTGACTGACTGACTGGGTGACTGACTGACTGGGTGACTGACTGACTGACTGACTGACTGGGTGACTGACTGACTGGGTGACTGACTGACTGACTGGCTGAATGGTTGGCTGAGTGTTCTTCCTCTTTCCCTTTCAGCAGCTGCTGTTTCCTGCTGAGATAAAGACTAGTTACCCACAATATTCTCAGTAATGATGTTAGCATTGGGGCTACCAGCTGGGTTTGGGAGAGGTGGGGAACAGAGAGGGAGGGAAGGTAGGGCAGAAGTTAAGGATAAAAGGAGGAGTAGAGAAAAGTAGGGGGAGAGGGAGGGAAGAGAAGGGAAGGGAAGGGGAGAAGGAGGGGTAGAGACAAGAGAGAGAGAAGATGGGATGGGACATGGGAGGGAGAAAGAGAGAGGGATCACTGCAGAGTAGAGATCTGACTGTAAAAGAGAACAGAAGTTGTGCATCATCCTCTGTTTGACAGAACGATGTAAAGAGCTCATTCCTGCTCCTCTACACATCCTCTCTCAAAGAGAGCTGCATGAGCACAGACAGAGACTCCAAATATGCGTTTTTCATGCATTACTCTCAGATTGACTTCCCTACACCTGTATCCACTCCAGATCGAAAAGTGGCTGGTAAGCCTGGCATGATCTAGAAGTGTAAGTGTTCTCCCCTCTCTCTCCCGCTGGGCAGAGGAAGGCCAAAGACGATGATGTCAACGCCAAAACAATGCCTCATTCAGCCAGGGGCTGGCGGGCAGGAAGCAGGCTCTCGCTTAAACGACAACATCTGCAGAAATACAGAGAGAGAGAGAGAGAGAGAGCTGCTATCTATCAGAACCATTAGAAATGTACTGAGTATGTATGAGGCCGTAGTGCAGAGAAGAGCTAATGTATTTTGGAGTTGGAACACATGCAAGCTTTACTCATTCTGG
This sequence comes from Coregonus lavaretus, assembly GCF_964263955.1. Taxonomy (NCBI): domain Eukaryota; kingdom Metazoa; phylum Chordata; class Actinopteri; order Salmoniformes; family Salmonidae; genus Coregonus; species Coregonus lavaretus. The sequence continues at coordinate 9,972,308 of NC_140016.1, forward strand.
AATCCATCCTGGAATTCAGAATTATCTCTAATGCCATCAGTTCTAGAATGCACCATAGCAGCCTTTAGAATTCGGTCTGTCACACATTCTAAAAAGAGGCACTTAGCTTCATGATATCCTGCACTGATTCAGAAGTGGAACACCAAGTGATCAGCAGAACAGTAGCCCAGCAGTGATCTCTAACAATCTGACATGATTTGAAACATTAGACCCAGAGACTGTGGTCCTGTGGGGATAGTATAATGGCTCCTGACCTATGTCCAGGTCTCATGTTCCCATGTGTTTCACATTACCACGCTACACTGGTGGCTGAGTGGAGCTAGAGGACATGGGAGAACATAGCTATGTGATTATGGACCTGGTTGACACATTTAATATTTTTTGGCATGAACTCAGACACAGGTATTGCATTGTTTATGAACTAGATCTAGCACACTTTCTCTAGGAGTTGATTACATACAGTATTTTGTGTAGGTTGAATGTGCTGTGCATAAGCTCAGCTCTAACTAACCTATCCATGGCATAGACCCCCATCTCCTGCAGCCTTGGACCTGTAGCACAAGCCCAGCCAGACACAGCCAGTGTGAGGGGGGCAGTATGAACTGGACTCTCCCCTGAGACACCCAGCCAGACCAACCAGACCAGACCCCCCTGCTGATGAACCTCAGCCAGCCTGGCCATCTCACTCATGCCCCCTGCTGGATGAGACTGGGAGGCTTAATTACAGGACAATACACTGTAGTCTGATAGAGGAAGTCCCTCTAACTCCCAAGTGAGCTTTACTAGACATGCTTTAGTAGTGGAAAGGCCAGAGACTTTTCTTGAATGATATCTGAGTACTGCACTTTGATTCACCTAAATCAACCCTGCTTAAATTGATAGCCAACCAGACACAACCTGTGAAAACCTACCACTGACCCACTCAACGTATCCCTAACCCTAGTCATAACCCTAACCGTAACCCTAAACCTAACCCTAGCTTCAAGTCCACACCCTGGCACAACTCTAACCCTAGCCATTACCCTAACTCTAACTCACTCAACCCACCATAATTCCCCACCCCTTTGCCCCTGCCTTGCCGTCTTACCTCATAGAGTTGGGTATGGCTCCAGAACAATCTGCTCCCCCCTGGCTGTCCATGTGAAACCCGTTCGGGATGGCCCACCGGCCAGGCTGGCTCAGTACAAACTCCGACCTGGTCCCGGTGATGGTGGTCCGCAGTGGGCTTCCTCCAGATCCAGGCCCAGGGCCTGCAGCACTCTCCCCAGCCTCGGGCTCACCTCGCTGGGCCTCGGGTCCAGCCTCGCTTCCCTCCTGCTCCATGACGGTGGCTAGTTCCAGATCCAGAGGCTCAGGGCTCTGGAGGAAGGACCTCTGCTGGATGAGGGGGGTGAGCGGAGCCTCGAAGCTGACACAGCTGTCCGTCTCATCTGTGAGTGACAGGACGTCCAGGGAGTCCAGACTACTGTAGCACGTCCCCCCGCGAAGAAGTGCAGACTCAACGATACGCTCAAACGTCGAGCTGAAGCCGTCCTTGTTGTCCACCCTGCTCTTCTCCCTCTCTCCCTCCCCCTCTTCCTCATCTTCCTCTTCCTCCCCCTCTATGGCCACAACATGCTCCACGATGCGTTCAAACACAGAGCTGAAACTGTCCTGGTTCCCCCTCCCCTCCCCTTCCTCCTCCTCCTCCTCCTCCTCTTCCACCTCTGTGTCCGCCAGCTCTACGGAACACTCGAAAGTGGAGCTGAACATGTCCAGGTGTTCCTGGATGACCTCTACTAAGCCGCCTCCTTCTCCCACATCTTCATCCTCTTCATCATCCTCCTCTTCATACCCTTTGATTCCGTTCTCAGGTCCTATCCCGTTCTCCAGCCTGTATGGAGAACATAGAGTATCATCGGAATAAAACTTTTATAAAACAGCTACATATTAAACTACACATAAACCCTCCGCATTAACATACTCATCTCAGTCTGTTGATGGATGTTCTATAAATGATCCGACCTATACATTCACTCATGACCACGCTAGTCAAGGTCTGCTCATGTGTGTTGTACTGACCTGACTATGTCCAGAGACTGTGGTGGGTCTGGTAAGTCCTGGTCCTGGTCCTGGTCTTCTTCCAGATCCTCAGGTGGTGGTGGTGGAGGTAACTCCTCCTTACCCTTCTCCTCCTCCTCCTCCTCCTCCTCACAGCTGGGCTCGCAGGCTGGTTCTGCCTCCTCTGTGGCCTCTTTATTCATGTTATCCCCCTCCTTCTCCACCTCCTCCTCCCTTTCTTCCCTCTCCTCCTCTCTCTCTATCTCTCCATCTGGCTGACCATCCTCAGCATCTATCCTCTCATCCCCCACTCCATCTTCTTCATCACTTGTCTCTACCATACTCTCTCTCTCTTCATGCACCTCTCCTTCTCCCTGCATCACTTGTTCCACTCCCTCACCTACCTCATCACCCTCTCCCTTTCCACTTTCATCACCTTCTCTTTCTCTGTGTACTTCCCTTTGTACCGTGACACTTTCCTCCCCTTCCTCCTGATTGGTCCCCTCTATCCCCTCCACCTCCAGATCTTGCCCCTCCAGCCCTTGGGCTGTGGCTGGCTTCTCTGCAGGGTGGGCTGGGGTCTCCCCCTGGCTTTCTGGGGGTGTAGGGGGTTCAGTCTGGGGGTGTCCCTGCCCTTCCTGGGTCATGGTGCCTGGGTGTGGGGGGGAGTCGTCTGGGGCCGGGGGGGAGGCAGAGAGCTTTGGATCCAGGACTAGGGAGGACTGACCGTCTGGGGGAGAAAGAGAGGGGTGAGAAAGGAAGCACGGGTGAAAAAAGAGAAGAAAAGAGAAGAAAAAGGAGAGACAGTGGGGGGAGGGGAAGGGCTGCTGTCATTACAGTCATTTCATTATTTCTTAGCCTTAATTGTAATATGGAGGTCACCTTGGAAAGGAACCCCCAGTATTTGTGAATGTGTGTGGGTGTGTGTGTACGTGCTTGTCTCAATGTCTCTGTGTGTGTCTAGAACACTATGTCCTCTAAAGCAGAGTCCAGAAGAAGGAGAAAAATAGGGCAGAAGAAGGAGAAAAATAGTCCAGAAGAAGGAGAAAAAGAGGGCAGAAGAAGGAGAAAAAGAGGGCAGAAGAAGGAGAAAAAGAGTCCAGAAGAAGGAGAAAAAGAGTCCAGAAGAAGGAGAAAAAGAGTCCAGAAGAAGGAGAAAAAGAGGGCAGAAGAAGGAGAAAAAGAGTCCAGAAGAAGGAGAGTGAGAGTGAAAACGAGCAAAGGAAGATCATTTTAAAGCCCCTGCAGATGCATGTCAAAAGGATCCCGCTGACGGTCATCTTTTCTCCAGAGCAGCAGGCCTTTAATCCACACAGCAGCTCCTCTACTCCTCCTCACATCTCACATCATCTCACATCACATCTCACATCACATCTCACATCACATCTCACATCACATCTCACATCACATCACATCACATCTCACGTCACATCTCACATCACATCACATCACATATCACATAATAATAATAATAATAATAATAATAATAATAATAATAATAATAATATGCCATTTAGCAGACGCTTTTATCCAAAGCGACTTACAGTCGTGCGTGCATACATTTTTGTGTATGGGTGGTCCCGGGGATCGAACCCACTACCTTGGCGTTACAAGCGCCGTGCTCTACCAGTTGAGCTACAGAGGACCACATCACATCTCACATCACTCATTCACTGCTTCATTTCTTCTCTTTTCACAGCTGAATGGCTAACACAAACCACTCAGGTTAAGTGCCCTGCTCTGGGGTCCATATGCTGAATGCCCACCGGGGATTTAAACCAGCAACATTTTGGACACCAGGCACCAGTTTCTTTTGGAACATTAGCTGGAGATGGGCAGTGAGTCTCAATCTTCATTGGTCTAGGTTGTGTTTCATTGGGCTGGTAGCAGCACCAGCATAAGATAATGTGGGTAATGTATTATTGGATTGTACTAATGTGATTTTGGTATTTTATTTTAGCAGTCAGTGTTCCTGTTATTGTTTGGTGGTAATGTAATTGGCTACTGTACAGAGAACAAGGCTTTTGGAGCAAAGAACTCTTCCTGAAATGATAGTAGATTTTGGAGGAGCCACCATTCCATCTTCCCATTTAGTGCTTTCCCTACTTTTATGTAGCCGCATTAATAAAGACGGAGTCTCTGTGTGCTGACGTCGCATTGTCTGCTGATTCATCAGCATTAATAGATCGGCGGATATCCTACGGCCTTACATTAGTACGTGTAAGCAGATTTGAGGTACGTGTTGGAGTCGGTTATGATTTGGTTGCATTTATGTCTCCAACCTCCCAACCCTATGGACTAGGCTGAACCTCCCAACCCTATGGACCAGGCTGAACCTCCCAACCCTATTGACCAGGCTGAACCTCCCAACCCTATGGACCAGGCTGAACCTCCCAACCCTATGGACCAGGCTGAACCTCCCAACCCTATTGACCAGGCTGAACCTCCCAACCCTATGGACCAGGCTGAACCTCCCAACCCTATGGACCAGGCTGAACCTCCCAACCCTATTGACCAGACTGAACCTCCCAACCCTATGGACCAGGCTGAACCTCCCAACCCTATTGACCAGGCTGAACCTCCCAACCCTATGGACCAGGCTGAACCTCCCAACCCTATTGACCAGACTGAACCTCCCAACCCTATGGACCAGGCTGAACCTCCCAACCCTATTGACCAGGCTGAACCTCCCAACCCTATGGACCAGGCTGAACCTCCCAACCCTATGGACCAGGCTGAACCTCCCAACCCTATTGACCAGGCTGAACCTCCCAACCCTATGGACCAGGCTGAACCTCCCAACCCTATTGACCAGGCTGAACCTCCCAACCCTATGGACCAGGCTGAACCTCCCAACCCTATGGACCAGGCTGAACCTCCCAACCCTATTGACCAGGCTGAACCTCCCAACCCTATGGACCAGGCTGAACCTCCCAACCCTATGGACCAGGCTGAACCTCCCAACCCTATTTACCAGGCTGAACCTCCCAACCCTATGGACCAGGCTGAACCTCCCAACCCTATTGACCAGGCTGAACCTCCCAACCCTATGGACCAGGCTAAACCTCCCAACCCTATGGACCAGGCTGAACCTCCCAACCCTATTGACCAGGCTGAACCTCCCAACCCTATGGACCAGGCTGAACCTCCCAACCCTATTGACCAGGCTGAACCTCCCAACCCTATGGACCAGGCTGAACCTCCAAACCCTATGGATCAGGCTGAACCTCCCAACCCTATTGACCAGGCTGAACCTCCAAACCCTATTGACCAGGCTGAACCTCCCAACCCTATGGACCAGGCTGAACCTCCAAACCCTATTGACCAGGCTGAACCTCCCAACCCTATGGAACAGGCTGAACCTCCAAACCCTATTGACCAGGCTGAACCTCCCAACCCTATGGACCAGGCTGAACCTCCAAACCCTATTGACCAGGCTGAACCTCCCAACCCTATGGACCAGGCTGAACCTCCAAACCCTATTGACCAGGCTGAACCTCCCAACCCTATGGACCAGGCTGAACCTCCAAACCCTATTGACCAGGCTGAACCTCCCAACCCTATGGACCAGGCTGAACCTCCAAACCCTATTGACCAGGCTGAACCTCCCAACCCTATGGACCAGGCTGAACCTCCCAACCCTATTGACCAGGCTGAACCTCCCAACCCTATGGACCAGGCTGAACCTCCCAACCCTATGGACCAGGCTGAAGTAAAGAGCAGACTAAAATGAATGACATCATCACATGAAGCAAATACAGCGAGTGACATGCCGAGTCAGACACCTTTATATGGACAGTATTATGTTATTTTATCACACTCCAACACACACAACCAAAACACCCAAACACACGAATAGACATCAACATACAATCAAACACTTATGTAATCAAACATCAAAGCTATTGATGTTCTGCCTCTGTTTCTCACACGCACACACACCTGCGCTCTCGGCCATGTTGTTGACAATGCTGTTGAGCGTGACAGGACGACAGCTATGTAGAGCAGCAGTAAGAGTCCCACTGCTCAGGAGCTGGCAGATGTGCTCCTGGACCCAATGCCCAAACCTTACCTCACATTGTTATGCACTGTGTGTGCGTGTGTGTGTGTGTGTGTTTTTTTTAGCTTGATTGGCAGATGATGTGATGGTATTAAAGGTAAATTGATAAGGCCTAAGAGCCCACTGTTCTGCTGACAAAACCAGAATTAACTCACTTACTCCAAAGACGCACATGCACGCACCACACACACACACGCACACACACACATCATCTGCCAATCACGTTGAAATACTACCGATAAGAACCATAGTCTCTCTCTAAGACCTCTTTCTCTCCGTCACACACACCCACCGTACACACACCCACCGTACACGCACCCACCGTACACGCACCCACCGTCCACGCACCCACCGTACACACACCCACCGTACACACACCCACCGTACACACACCCACCGTACACACACCCACCGGACACACACCCACCGTACACACACCCACCGTACACACACCCACCGTACACACACCCACCGTACACACACCCACCGTACACACACCCACCGTCCACGCACCCACCGTACACACACCCACCGTACACACACCCACCGTACACACACCCACCGGACACACACCCACCGTACACACACCCACCGTACACACACCCACCGTACACACACCCACCGTACACACACCCACCGTCCACACACCCACCGTACACACACCCACCGTCCACACACCCACCGTACACACACCCACCATACACACACACACACACACACACACACACACACACACAGATCTGGTTGGTTATTTATTCATCAAGACAAGGCTCCATTCCTCTGGGAGACAACAGTGATAAGCATGATTGGTCTGTATAATGTAGCAGAGAGAATACTATAGGAAACACTATAGCACAAAGAACTACTACTGAGACAAAAGAACAGGTAACAATGTGAATGGTATGTGAATGAGAATACACATATGAATGAGACCAGGTTGGAATATGAGATATGGAACACACAAGTAGACACAAAAGACATAGTCTATCTGTCTATCAGTCAGTCTGTCAGTCAGTCTGTCTATCTGTCTGTCTGTCTGCCTGCCTGCCTGCCTGCCTCTCTGTCTGTCTGTCTGTCTGTCTGTCTGTCTGTCTGTCTGTCTGTCTGTCTGTCTGTCTGTCTGTCTGTCTGTCTGTCTGTCTGTCTGTCTGTCTGTCTGTCTGTCTGTCTGTCTGTCTGTCTGTCTGTCTGTCTGTCTGTCAGTCTGTCTGTCTGTCTGTCTGTCTGTCTGTCTATCAGTCAGTCAGTCTGTCAGTCAGTCTGTCTATCTGTCTGTCAGTCAGTCTGTCTGTCTGTCTGTCTGTCTGTCTGTCTGTCTGCCTCATCCTCTGTTTTTCTTCTTCCCCTTATTTTATATTTATCTCTCACAATAAGACTGCTAAGACTGTGTGTGTGTGTGTGTGTATGTGTCTGTGTGTGTGTGTGTGTGTGTGTGTGTGTGTGTGTGTGTGTGTGTGTATGTCATTGTTGTTCCCCACTTTCTCCTTCCCTCTCACAGCAAGACCAGAACATCACACTGCAGTCGTACTGGATCTACCAAATGACCTACTAACCCTTTATACACAAGCCACTGCACTGTAGCCAACACACACACTAACCCTTTATACACAAGCCACTGCACTGTAGCCAACACACACACTAACCCTTTATACACAAGCCACTGCACTGTAGCCAACACACACACTAACCCTTTATACACAAGCCACTGCATTGTAGCCAACACACACACTAACCCTTTATACACAAGCCACTGCACTGTAGCCAACACACACACTAACCCTTTATACACAAGCCACTGCATTGTAGCCAACACACACACTAACCCTTTATACACAAGCCACTGCACTGCAGCCAACTATAGGCAGTATGTTGTATCTACAGGCAGCATGTTGTATCTACAGGCAGCATGTTGTATCTACAGGCAGCATATTATATCTACAGGCAGCATGTTGTATCTACAGGCAGCATGTTATATCTACAGGCAGCATGTTGTATCTACAGGCAGCATATTATATCTACAGGAAGCATGTTGTATATACAGGCAGCATGTTGTATCTACAGGCAGCATGTTGTATCTACAGGCAGCATGTTGTATCTACAGGCAGCATGTTGTATCAACAGGCAGCATGTTATATCTACAGACAGCATGTTGTATCTACAGGCAGCATGTTATATCTACAGGCAGCATGTTGTATCTACAGGCAGCATGTTGTATCAACAGGCAGCATGTTATATCTACAGGCAGCATGTTGTATCTACAGGCAGCATGTTGTATCTACAGGCAGCATGTTATATCTACAGGCAGCATGTTGTATCTACAGGCAGCATGTTGTATCAACAGGCAGCATGTTATATCTACAGGCAACATGTTGTATCTACAGGCAGAACGTTGAATCTACAGGCAGCATGTTCAATCTACAGGGAGCATGTTGTAGCTACAGGCAGCATGTTGTATCTACAGGCAGCATGTTATATCTACAGGCAGAATGTTGTATCTACAGGCAGTATGTTATATCTACAGGCAGCATGTTGTATCTACAGGCAGCATGTTATGTCTACAGGCAGCATATTGTATCTACAGGCAGCATGTTATATCTACAGGCAGCATGTTGTCTCTACAGGCAGCATGCTATATCTACAGGCAGCATTTTGTATCTACAGGCATCATGTTGTATCTACAGGCAGCATGTTGTATCTACAGGCAGCATGTTATATCTACAGGAAGCATGCTATATCTACAGGCAGCATGTTGCATATACAGGCAGCATGTTGTATCTACAGGCAGCATGTTGTATCTTCAGGCAGCATGTTGTATCTACAAGCATCATGTTGTATCTACAGGAAGCATGTTGTATCTACAGGCAGCATGTTATATCTACAGGCAGCATATTATATCTACAGGCAGCATGTTGTATCTACAGGCAGCATGTTATTTCTACAGGAAGCATGTTATATCTACAGGCATCATGTTGTATTTAAAGGCAGCATGTTGTATCTACAGGCAGCATGTTATATCTACAGGCAGCATGTTGTATCTACAGGCAGCATATTATATCTACAGGCAGCATGTTGTATCTACAGGCAGCATGTTATTTCTACAGGAAGCATGCTATATCTACAGGCATCATGTTGTATTTAAAGGCAGCATGTTGTATCTACAGGCAGCATGTTATATCTACAGGCAGCATGTTATTTCTACAGGAAGCATGCTATATCTACAGGCATCATGTTGTATTTAAAGGCAGCATGTTGTATCTACAGGCAGCATGTTATATCTACAGGCAGCATGTTGTATCTACAGGCAGCATGTTATATCTACAGGCAGCATGTTGTATCTACAGGCAGCATGTTGTATCTACAGGCATCATGTTGTATTTAAAGGCAGCATGTTGTATCTACAGGCAGCATGTTATATCTACAGGCAGCATGTTATATCTACAGGCAGCATGTTGTATCTACAGGCAGCATGTTGTATCTACAGGCAGCATGTTATATCTACAGGCAGCATGTTATATCTACAGGCAGCATGTTGTATCTACATGCAACATGTTGTATCTACAGGCAGAATGTTGTATCTACAGGCAGCATGTTATATCTACAGGCAGCATGTTGTATCTACAGGCAGCATGTTATATCTACAGGCAGCATGTTGTATCTACAGGCAGCATGTTATATCTACATGCAGCATGTTGTATCTACAGGCAGCATGTTGTATCTACAGGCAGCA
>NC_140016.1:9983375-10003375 GCF_964263955.1 Coregonus lavaretus
AGGGAGAGGAGAGAGAGTGAGAGAGAGAGAGAGAGAGAGAGAGAGAGAGAGAGAGAGAGAGAGAGAGAGAGAGAGAGAGAGAGAGAGAGAGAGAGAGAGAGAGAGAGAGAGAGAGAGAGGGAGAGGGAGAGGGAGAGGGAGAGGGAGAGGGAGAGGGAGGGGAAGGGAGGGGAGGGGAGGGGAGGGGAGGGGAGGGGAGGGGGAGGGGAGGGGAGGGGAGAGAGTGGGAGGGGAGGGGAGGGGAGGGGAGGGGAGGGGAGGGGAGAGGAGAGAGAGAGAGAGAGAGAGAGAGAGAGAGAGAGACAGAGAGAGAGAGAGAGAGAGAGAGAGAGAGAGAGAGAGAGAGAGAGAGAGAGAGAGAGAGAGAGACAGAGAGAGACAGAGACAGAGAGACAGAGAGAGACAGAGACAGAAAGAGAGAGAGGGGGAAACCATGTTAGGCGGCGTCTTGTGTTTGGGTGCTGGCTGGTGCAGGGGTGTCTGCGCTTGCGTAGCACACACCCCTGCAGCACCCGCAAAGAGGGGGGGCCCACAAGCTTTTGGGGGCCCCCAACCCCGCACCAGAGGTCGGGTCTCCCAGATATAATATGAACAGCTCATAAGCTGTGAAAGAAATGTTTAGAATTACAGGAAATACCTTTAAAACTGCAAAATGTGTAGAATAGCAGGACATTTGCTCAGGGATTCTTGAAAGTCGGGACAATCCAATTTTTTTTTTTTTTTTGCGTTATTTGAGTTAAAAATGTACATTTAGGGGAATTTTATAAGGGAAAATATTTGTTTTGGGAATTTTCTAAATGCTTTCAATATTATTCATTTTCATGTCGGCTCTATAACTGGAAATGCCCTTGTCCAGAGCAAAGGCTCCCAATTTAAAACTCTCTAAAAAAGTGTTTACAATTCTAAAGTGACAATAATGGATATTAACTGGAAAATGATTTTATTTAGTTTCTTGCAATAGCCCACTGTGACTTTAAAGAATATTTATCTCAAAACTGTGATTCCTAAAAGATATGAATTTTGGTTTTAAAATGTTACATTTAATTAGGTTTTACAGTCATAAAGCAACTGAGGAAAAACTAAATTGCTACTGTGTATACCACTTGAATGAAGTTGAATATTCAATTTTTGTCAACTCCTTAAAACATCAACTCCGTCAGATTTTTTTCTTATTATTGCTGAAAGCGCTGATAGAATGGTTATGTTTTTATTGGGGATTTTCAAATGAATCATTTTCCATATTTTACACATTTTTTATTTGACATTTTTGTTTTAGAGGTAAAAATATGTGTGTTTTGAGTATCTGTTGTCAACTCCGTCAGTGGCTTGTCAACTCCATCAATATTATTTTGTCAATATTCAGAAAAAATATTTTAATCCCTATTCTGCAACATTTGCTTAAACAATTGAAGTATTTGCTGTGCTATATCTAAGGGATAATGTTGGACAATAATTGTAAAAATGAAAGTTTTTTTTATGGTTTTATGGCGTCTGACGGAGTTGACATGAATCCAGTTAGTGGCATTTGTTCCTTTATATGGTTTGACAGCTGATACTTTAGTCTATCAAACTATATATTTCAAATGTTGTTAATATTAAGACAATTATTTGTGGGAAAAATTGAGATTGTCCCATCTTTCAAGAATCCCTGAGCTCTAAAACAGCAACATTTTCTCTCAGCCGCATGTAAAATTGTCACGATTCCTGCGAAGCTGCCTCCTCTCCTTGTTCAGGCAGGCTTCGGCGTTCGTCATCGGCCTTCTAGCCACTGGCCCTCCCCATCTCATCACTCTATTGGTTTTGTCTTGTTTATACACACACCTGGTTCACATCCCCTCATCAGTACCTGTATAATTGTTCCCTCTGCCCCCTTGTCTTTGTGTGTGATTGTTTATTGTGAGGATAATGACTCGGTGGAGCTCCTTGTATTTTCTATCGCCGGGTTATTTCTCCATGTGCCTTGTTGGTTCCAGTGCGGCTGTTTTGCACACTGGACTGTTTTGACGCTTTACTGAGTAACTCTGTTATTCTGTGATTTACCCTCCTGCGCCTGACTCCTTCAAATCACCCATCACAAAAATATCATGAGATTAGCTATAATAGTCCTACTGCACATTTGTCTCCCTGCCCCATGGATAAAACATTTTACACCCCCCAACCCCCCCCCCAAAAAAAAGAAAAGAAAAACGAAACAGAGCTACACCGCTGGGTGTCTGGATGTCTGACGCCTCGATTTTAGGGCTGAATTCATTTGCAAGAGGAGAAGCATTTACAGACGGTTAACCCTTGGGCTGTAAAACAAAACGTTATTTAGACGTGTATTCAAATGAGCCCACGTTTTCAGGACAGGAGACTTGACGTCCCAAGAAGCATTATTACAATGGATTTAGACTTGACGGATAAATACTATAATTAAGATAATAGCGTCTCGTGGCTCAGGGGTGAGAGGACTGTTATCAGACACCTGTTCCGAACAACCCATCTTTAGTAGGAGTGTGGGAACCACAGCACTGGGCAATCATGTAGCCGACATCTATCTCACTCACAAAAATATGTGCCCTAGAATAGCTAAAAAAGACAGAAACACAACACAGGCTGCTCTGCACACACTCTCACGCTCTCATTCACACACACAGAGCCCGCGCGCAGCCTAGATGCAGCCATATTCTCCCAACCTCCTCTAGCAGTAACCATGACAACAGGATGGTTGGGAGACACTGCTGGCGTTAAATGAGGCCGGTGCTTTTATTTTCCTCTCCAAAATAGACCTTGGTCGCTTTTGAAGATCGACTCACATTTCTCCCCCGGCTCAGATGAGGGTAGAAAAAACCCTAAACAAAACCCCGTGGTCCACACACTGCATATTAACTCAACAGACAAACAGAGAGAGTCCGAGACCCCCACCCGTAGGCTAAAACGACAGTAGGAAACATGCATCCCCTTCCACTTTCCTCGATGCATTTGTGTCCTGGTACAAGGATAGGGATTTTGAAAAGAAAGCCTTTCAATGATCCCATTTAATCGGATTCCAGATTATTAATCGGATGGCTATATAGGCTTTGGTTCTTTATGGAATTAAATAATTTGTGAATGCAAAATCTATCTACAGCCTAGCTATAATAACACTAAATTCACAACAATACCAGGCATCCACTATTGCACTCACCAACAAAATGCGTTGAATCAAAGGTAGCCTGAAAAGCCAGTTCTGCACAGCAGGTTCAGGTTGTATTCTCTCTCTGCCCATACATCCACGCCGGGGAACATAGACCGAGGGTCTGTTTTGTCCACGTCGTGCCGCGTCCTTCCAAACTGTTACCCTGTCTAATCTGCCCAGCAAGCGACTCCTCACCGAACGGACGCTGGCGGAACAGTAGGCTTGTCTCGCCTCCACACACTGGCTCGGGCATGGGGAGGTCCAGCCGGTGGGAAACGGGTAGACCGATTGCGAGTGGATGGGGGCGTCTGTGTAAACGAGCGGATGGGCTGTCGCGTCCCTCTCCTCCCCTGCTGCACGCGAGGAGCATCGATCTCCAGTCTCCAATCAGTGTTCTGAGGCGATCGGGCAGAGTGGGACTGTGTCTCTCGGCCCTGTGTGATGATTCTATTTACCACTAACTCAGGATGTAGAGAAGGTTTGGCTTACATATAGCCACATAAATACATACTCTTCTTAGTAATTTGGCTATAGTTTACATGGCGCAAAGGGCCTTTATTCCAGTGTCTTTATTCCAGTGTCTTTATTCCAGTGTCTTTATTTGTGTCTTTATTCCAGTGTCTTTATTCCAGTGTCTTTATCCCAGTGCCTTTATTCCAGTGTCTTTATTCCAGTGTCTTTATTCCAGTGTCTTTATTTATGTCTTTATTCCAGTGTCTTTATTCCAGTGTCTTTATCCCAGTGCCTTTATTCCAGTGTCTTTATCCCAGTGTCTTTATTCCAGTGTCTTTATCCCAGTGCCTTTATTCCAGTGTCTTTATCCCAGTGTCTTTATTCCAGTGTCTTTATTCCAGTGTCTTTATTCCAGTGTCTTTATTCCAGTGTCAGCATGTCAACATAGATGACACAGGCACTATTAGATTATGTAAAACAGGATACATGGATATTTTATATGGTTTCTTTAAAATATATCTGTTGCAGTCAGCTGTTGTGTAACCAAAGGAAACAGGCTTGAAATGTCCCTTACAGAAGTCAATGGTTGGGTTTATCTTTTAGTATAACAACAAGATATTTCTCTATCAAATACCATGTTACAGGAAGTATATTTGATCTCAAAAGTACTACCAGTATCCCCCATTGACCTAACTGCAGCATACATTTACGGGATTTAGGAGAATTTACTTAAAACAACCTTTGACCCCTCCTGTGGTGTCATGTGATGTAATTAAATGTTTGTTCTCAGATGGATGTGTTGAGCAATACCTGTGACAGTCAGGAGGGTTCAAAGTTCATGGGAAGGAACGCTTTGGTCACAGTTTCACTGAGGAAAGTTTAGGTGCTTTTAGCTATGCTTTAGGTAGCTGGTACTTACATAATCTCTGCACCCATAACCAAATTAGCTAAGGTTGTGATGAGAGACTACTCTACACGAAATGTTGTTTTAATTTTCCTGCCAGGGAATAAACCTGTAGGAGAAGAACAACACAGGCAATATATAGGCCTGTGTGGTTCAGTTAGTAAGATTGTGGTACTAGCAACACCAAGGTCGTTGGTTCAATTCCCTTATGGATTACATATAAAAAATGTATGCACTCACTGCACTTTAAGTAACTTGGGAGGAAAGCTTCTCCTAAGTGGCATGATATTATTACTTAGCACAATTACTGTAAGATGAAAACATTGTCAATCTATATTACACTAGATAGGATGAATTAGAAGGCTTGGATTACTTCACTGGCTGACAACAAGAGGTTGAGTATTGATGAAGCCTGTACTAATAATGCTCTTGCCATAGGAGCAGAGGACATCCCACCCCTCCATCTATGCCATCCCTCACTCTCTCTCTCCATCTCCCTCCCTCCCTTCCAAACAACCTGCATCAGTGACGCCAAGTCAAAAAGTAGAACGAGGCTTCGTTCAGGAAGGCAAAGTTGTGTGACGTTCAAAGTTGTGTGATGTTCACCTGAACAATTAGCATTGTCCTTGCAACACCCTTTAAACAGTGTCTCACTTTAGTTCTATGGGTGCTTCTCAAGGGCGTGTTCAAGAGCAGCAGACAGTACTGTACTTTGCAGCATTCTGCAACCATACATTTGATTCTGCTCAAGTCTGTTTCCCTTTGTAAACGGTTCCAACCTGTGTATTGATCCCGGATGTACACCCCCTCAGTGATACTGCCAACCTATACAGTACAATCTCATATCCATTAGACACCTCGGCCAAGGAGGAACACAGCAATCAATAAGACATGATAGAGAGACTGGGGGAGGTGCATCAGAGAGAAAGACAGAAGACAAAGAGATAGAAAGAGGTAAAGAAAGAAAGACAGAGTCCAGAATTAGAGAGGTATGCCAGATAGGGAAGGAGTTTGCGTGAGGGAGAGTGAGAGACAGAGACAGAGAGAGAGGGGGAGGGGTAGGATATGACAAAGAGGGTCCACAGAGAGGGTCCACAGAGAGGGTCCACAGAGAGGGTTCACAGAGGACAGACGACCATGACAAGGCTGCCTGCAGTATAACGGGGGAAATCCCCCTTCACAGAACCACTGCTGCCTCAAATGGCACCCTATTCCCTACATAGTGCACTACTTTTGACCAGGGCCCATAGGGCTTTGGTCAAAAGTAGTGCACTATGTAGAGAATAGGATGCCATTTGGGAAGTAACCACTGTCAATCCTGATTACTTATCCATTAGTGGACCATCTGCCCCTCCCCCTTAAAACCAACCCCCCCTGTCCACCCCACCCCACTGCCTGTATCCCAGGGGATGGAGTGATGGAGTGATAGAGGAGAAGAGGGGAGAGGAGAAGAGAGGTGTGTCCCCAAATGACAGCTGCAGGATTCTGATGGACTAGCTGTGTTGGGAACGCTGGAATTCCCAGATGTGACAATGGGAGGGGGGGTGAGGAGGAAGGAGGCAGGAGGGTGAAGAGGATGGAGGGAGGGGGTAAGGAGAGGTAATGGCTAGTGTATTGGTTGGTGAGAGGGTGGAGGGAGGGGGGTAAGGAGAGGTAATGGCTAGTGTATTGGTTGGTGAGAGGGTGGAGGGAGGGGGGTAAGGAGAGGTAATGGCTAGTGTTTTGGTTGGTGAGGAGGATGGAGGGAGGGGGTGTGAGAAGGAAAAGTGTGTCTGTGTGCGTGTGTGCGTGTATGCGTGTGTGTGCGTGTGTGTGTGTGCGTGTGTGTGTGTGTGCGTGTGTGCGTGTGTCTGTGTGCGTGTGTCTGTGTGCGTGTGTGTGTGTGCGTGTGTCTGTGTGCGTGTGTCTGTGTCTGTGTGCGTGTGTCTGTGTGCGTGTGTCTGTGTGCGTGTGTCTGTGTGCGTGTGTCTGTGTGCGTGTGTCTGTGTGCGTGTGTCTGTGTGCGTGTGTCTGTGTGCGTGTGTCTGTGTGCTTGTGTCTGTGTGCGTGTGTCTGTGTGCGTGTGTCTGTGTGCGTGTGTCTGTGTGTCTGTGGGAGATACAGATATATTGTATGTGTGTGTCTATCATCTGGGTCATTTTATTCAAAGGCGTGATGGGGGGTTAAAAAAACATCCTCCTACGTGAGAGAGAGCGAGAGAGAGAGGGAGGATGGGAGGGAGAGATTCCTTAATTTGATCCTTAATTACTTTCACCTGTGTCAACATCCCAGAGCAAATTGTGCAGCCAACGAAAATGAATAGAACTACAATAATACATTATTAAAATGAATAGAACTATAATAATACATTATTAAAATGAATAGAACTACAATAATACATTATTAAAATGAATAGAACTACAATAATACATTATTAAAATGAATAGAACTATAATAATACATTATTAAAATGAATAGAACTACAATAATACATTATTAAAATGAATAGAACTACAATAATACATTATTAAAATGAATAGAACTATAATAATACATTATTAAAATGAATAGAAGTACAATAATACATTATTAAAATGAATAGAACTACAATAATACATTATTAAAATGAATAGAACTACAATAATGATCCCCAAAAACATTCTAAAAAGAGGGCAAGAGTGAGGAAAGAAACAGGAAGGATTAACGGCCAGTATTCACATAGAGATTGACAGAGAGAGAAAAAGCAGGTGATGTGAGACATAAAGAGAGAAACACTGAGAGTGTGACTGGTTATGTGTGTGACTGGTTATGTGTGTGTGACTGGTTATGTGTGTGTGACTGGTTATGTGTGTGTGACTGGTTATGTGTGTGTGACTGGTTATGTGTGTGTGACTGGTTATGTGTGTGTGACTGGTTATGTGTCTGTGACTGGTTATGTGTGTGTGACTGGTTATGTGTGTATGACTGGTTATGTGTCTGTGACTGGTTATGTGTGTGTGACTGGTTATGTGTGTGTGACTGGTTATGTGTGTGTGACTGGTTATGTGTGTGTGACTGGTTATGTGTCTGTGACTGGTTATGTGTCTGTGACTGGTTATGTGTGTGTGACTGGTTATGTGTGTATGACTGGTTATGTGTCTGTGACTGGTTATGTGTGTATGACTGGTTATGTGTCTGTGACTGGTTATGTGTCTGTGACTGGTTATGTGTCTGTGACTGGTTATGTGTGTGTGACTGGTTATGTGTGTATGACTGGTTATGTGTCTGTGACTGGTTATGTGTGTGTGACTGGTTATGTGTGTATGACTGGTTATGTGTGTGTGACTGGTTATGTGTGTGTGACTGGTTATGTGTCTGTGACTGGTTATGTGTGTATGACTGGTTATGTGTCTGTGACTGGTTATGTGTGTATGACTGGTTATGTGTCTGTGACTGGTTATGTGTCTGTGACTGGTTATGTGTGTGTGACTGGTTATGTGTGTGTGACTGGTTATGTGTCTGTGACTGGTTATGTGTCTGTGACTGGTTATGTGTGTGTGACTGGTTTTGTGTGTGTGTTTGCATGTGTTTTGACAGAGACAAACAGAGAGAGAGTATGCTGGTGACCTTGCCAGCTGGTGGCAGAATGAGACGTGTGTTTCCGACCATGCGTGTGTGTGCGTGTGTGTGTGTGTGCATGTATGTGTGTGTGTGTGTGTGTGTATGTATGTGTGTGTGTGTGTGTGTGTGTATGTGTGTGTGTGTGTGTGTGTATCAGGCTGCTGCCCCTCTGGAGTGCCCAGGCTGTACGGTTGGCACAGAAACAGCTTGGCGGGCGGGGGGACGGGGGCTGGTGCCAAACCAAAGGAGAGGACATTAAACGCTGCCGCCACTGCCACGCGACCTGGTCACCATGGTAACACCGTGGTCCCAAAGCCTTCCTTCTGCTGTCATCAGCAGAACATAACAGATGTCATACAAAGGTCATAAGCTGTCATAAGCAGTCATAACAACGCACGTTAGATAGTGTCTGTAGTGTAGTCAGGACCTTTACTTTACCCAGGACATAGCGAGACATGACTTGCTCTATAAGGATACTGATACAGGTATGGGTTCCCAGATACCCCTCTTTTAACTCTCTCCATCCCCCACCTCGCCACACCGATTCCAGATATGTAAATAAGTTAACCCTGACAATCAGCTGGATAATATCTGTCCCTCATGTCCACTAAAAACCAGATACCCACCTGTTGACTGACACCCAAATGCCATACCCTATATGCTCCTATGCTAGCCTTCACACCTGCTTTGGTCCTCATTGTGTTTCATTGATGGAAAAATGTTCTAATATTGGCTATTAATAACAAAAACATCCCTTTCTCCACTTTTCAACAGTTGAATCCTGCCTGACACCACAGCACACAAATACAGATCTTCTATCATAATGTAATCACTCTGTTGTCCCAGAGAATCTTCCTGCGCAGCAGGAAATGCTACATTTTTGTGTACCGATATTTTAGATTTAAAAAGGCTTCTAAAGTTTGTAATTTCCACTTTAAAATGTCAGACTTGATTTGCCCTAACAAAAAATGGATCAACCCCTACAAAAATGTCAATTAATAATAAACCACATAATAATTCACATGTCCTGTTGCTGCAGCATAATTTTCCTGCTCTGAGAAACTGGTCAAATGAAGAGAACATACCTGTAGGTTATAGAAAATAATGTGTCCAATGTTTTATGTGCGTCCTGTTAGACCAACAGGTCTCTGCATGCGTCCCAAATGGCTCCCTAGGGCTCTGGTCGAAAGTAGTGCACTATATAGGGAATAGGGTGCGAGTTGGAACACAGCCTGTGTGTTTGGTCATGCATTAAACATCATGCTGCCATGGTTACAACCACTATAGGGAGAAGAACGTTTCTCATGGAAATCTCCTTGATGATGTCACTAAATCAAATGGGCAGGATTTAGGGGCGCCCAACAAGATGCATTTTGGGAAATCTAATCTGGTTTACTGACAATAAAAGTGCACTCTTCTCAGGTCTGACTGTCTAAATGCATCTGATTGTCTGACTGTTTGTTGCAGTGACAAAATGCTGCATCTGCTCATCATTGTCAGATCATTCTATTTCCTGCAAAGGCTCCTAGGGACACAGCATCCCACAGAAACTTAAAGTCAAATGTCAGATGCAGTGGTTTAGGCTTAATGGTCAAATGCTCCCTAGATGTGTAGCAGTATGGCAGTACTGTATGGTTGATTTTGTTCAGATACAAGGACACCCAAAGGCCACCAGTGACATTTACACTAAGCTATTTTGACCAGCAGAGGATGCTAGACAACACACCACACACCACGCTAGTAGTGGTGTAGTGAAAGGTAAATGCAAGTAAACACGTTTACCCTTTACCAGAGTTTACACGCAGCTATATTTTTACCAATACATCACTGCACACTACACCACACTACAATACACTACACCACATTACACCACACTACAATACACTACACCACACAACACCACACCACACAACACTACATTACACTACTCTACACCACACTACACTACACTACATTACACTACACTACATTACACTATATTACACCACACTACATTACATTACACTACACTACACTACAATACACTACTCTACATTACACTACGCCACACTACATTACACCACACTACATTACATTACACTACATTACACTACACTACATTACACCACTCAACATTACACTACATTACACTACACTACACCACACTACACTACATTACACCACTCAACATTACACTACATTACACTACACTACACCACATTACACTACATTACACCAGCCTACACTACATTACACTGCATTACCCCACACTACACTACACTACATTACACCACATTACACTACATTACACCACACTACACTACATTACACTAAACTACTTCCTGGACTATGATACATTTTCGGCACTGCACCCCTCTACTAGCTTGAACCAGAAAATGGCTGCTCATTGTTCGCCTCAAGGTGAGCGTAAACGGATGCGTGTCGGAACCACTGCGGCCCCCCTCTGCTGGGCCGTGCTCTCTGGATCAGAGCTCTGTCCCTTTGGCTGTTGTGGCCTGCACGCAGCCGCCGTCTCAGCAGCCCTTTTCTCAGGTGAGTTCTGTGGCTCTGGCCTCGCAATCAGCTTCGAGACGCGGCAGAGGCCGGATCATTCCCGCTATTGTGATAGGGAGTTCGATAGTGAGGCATATATCTGTACCTGGGGCAAAGACTTCCCGAGGCTGTGCGTCAGTCACCGGGGTCTGATACTGTCATGGTTCAGGTGGGGTCAAATGACATTATGAAGGGCAGCTCAGAACAGCTGAAGATGGATTTTAAAGAACTGATTGGGTCACTACTTGACACCAACAAATGTCCCATAATATCTGTCCCTCTGCCCTCCCTAAATCGTGGCATTCAACAGTTCAGCAGACTTTTTTCCCTCCATAACTGGCTACCAGACTATTACAGCTCTGTGAGTATAACATTCATTGACAGTTTTGATACCTTCTGGAAACAAAGCTCGTATTAGGATGGGATCCACCCAAATGGTTCCCCTGTGCCTGTATTTTGTTGGCGCTACCCGTACCTTGTATTGCCGGGGTAGATTATTCCCCTGTGCCTGTATTTTGTTGGCGCTACCCGTACCTTGTATTGCCGGGGTAGATTGTTCCCCTGTGCCTGTATTTTGTTGTCGCTATCCAGCGCAACTGTGTACGACGGAATAAACTCTGTATTCGGTGATTTACCCTCCTGCACCTGACTCATTCTAATCACACTCATCACAGTACTAAATAGAACCATGACTACATGGAACTCTATTCCACGTCAAGTAACTCATGCAAGCAGTAAAATTAGATTTAAAAAACAGATAAAAATACACCTTCTGGAACAGCGGGGACTGTGAAACAGCACAAACATAGACAGACACAGACAGACACATGCATAAAAACAGCCTTGGCAGCAGCTAATGGGGGTCCATGATAAATACAAATACAAATACAAATACAAATACACTACACGACATTACACTACACTACACTGCACTACATTACACTATGCCACACTACATTACTACATTACATTACACTACACTATATTACACCACACTACACTATATTACAATACGTTACACTACACTACATGACACTATACTACATGACACTACACTCACTACACTACACTACACTACATTACACTACACTACATTACATTACACTACTCTACACGACATTACACTATATCACAATACATTACACTACACTATTCTACACTACATTACATTACACTACACTACACTACATTACACTCCACTACATTACACCACACTACACTACACTACACTACACTACATTACACTCCACTACATTACACCACACTACACTACACTACACTACACTACATTACACTACACCACACTACACCACACTACACTACACTACATTACACTCCACTACATTACACCACACTACACTACACTACACTACACTACATTACACTCCACTACACCACATTACACTACACTACACTACACCACACTACACTACACTACATTGCACTACATTACACTACTCCACACTACACTAAACTACACCATACTGCACCATACTACATTACACTACACTACATTACACCACACTACATTACATTACATTACATTACACTACACTACACTACATTACACTACATTATTCTACACTACATTACACTACACTACACTACACTACATTACACTACACTACACTACACCACACTACACTACACTACATTGCACTACATTACACTACTCCACACTACACTAAACTACACCACACTACACCACACTACACTACACTACATTACACCACACTACATTACATTCCACCACACTACACTACATTACACTACATTACACTACACAATGCTACATTACACTACACTACACTACACTACATTACACTACACTGTACTACATTACACTACACTACACTACACCATATTACACCATATTACACTACATTACTCTACACTACACTACATTACACTACACTGCACTACATTACACTACTCTACACGACATTACACTATATCACAATACATTACACTACACTATTCTACACTACATTACATTACACTACACTACACTACATTACAATACACTACATTACATCACACTACACTACACTACACTACATTACACCACACTACACTACATTACACTACATGACACCACACCACACTACATTACACCACACTACACTACATTACACTACATGACACCACACTACACTACCTTACACTAAACTATATTACACTACACCACACTACATTACACCACACTACACTACATTAAACCATACTACACTACACTACACCACACTACACTACACCACACTACACAACACTACCTTACACTAAACTATATTACACTACACTACACTACATTAAACCATACTACACTACACTACACCACATTCCACTACACTACACCACACTACACTACACTACACCACACTACACCACACTACATTACACTACACTACATTACACCACACTACACTACACTACATTACATTACATTACATTACACTACACTACACTACACTACATTACACCACACTACACTACACTACACTACATTACACTACACTACACTACACTACATTACACCACACTACATTACACTACACTACACTACACGACACTACACTACATCGAACTGTACTACACTACACTACACCACACTACATTATACTACATTACACTAAACTACACTACATTACACTATATTACACTACATTCCACCACACTACACTACATTACACTACATTACACTACACAACGCTACATTACACTACACTGCACTACACTACATTACACTACACTGTACTACATTACACTACACTACATTACACTACACTACACTACGTTACACTACATTACACTACACTACACTACATTACACTACTCTACACGACATTACACTATATCACAATACATTACACTACACTATTCTACACTACATTACATTACACTACACTACACTACAATACACTACACTACATTACATCACACTACACTACACTACACTACACTACATTACACCACACTACACTACATTACACTACATGACACCACACCACACTACATTACACCACACTACACTACATTACACTACATGACACCACACTACACTACCTTACACTAAACTATATTACACTACACTACACTACATTAAACCATACTACACTACACTACACCACACTACACTACACCACACTACACAACACTACCTTACACTGAACTATATTACACTACACTACACTACATTAAACCATACTACACTACACTACACCACATTCCACTACACTACACCACACTACACTACACTACACCACACTACACCACACTACATTACACTACATTACACTACACTACACTGCATTACACTACATTACACTACATTACACTACACTGCATTACATTACATTACACTACACTACATTACACCACATGAGTTAGACAGTTGTTACTTGTTGGTATATGAATGTGGTCGCTTTACAATCCTTAATCACTGTATAATTACTGTATTTAAATGATATTAGACCACACTACACTACCTTACACTAAACTATATTACACTACACTACACTACATTAAACCATACTACACTACACTACACTACACCACACTACACTACACTACATTACACCACACTACATTACACTGCACCACACTACACTACACCTCACTACACCTCACCACACTACACTACATTACACCACACTACACTACATTACACTACATTACACTACACTACACCACACTACACTACACTACACTACACTACACCACACTACATTACACTACACTACATTACATCACACTACACTACATTACACCACACTACACTACACTACATTAAACCATACTACACTACACTACACCACACTACATTATGCTACATTACACTATACTACACTATAGTACACTATATTACACTACACTACATTACATTACACTACACTACACAACACTACATTACACTACACTACACTACACTACACTACATTACACTACACTACACTACACTACACTACACTACACTACACTGCATTACACCATATTACACTACATTACACTACACTACATTACACCTCACTACACCTCACCACACTACACTACACTACACTACATTACACCACACTACATTACATTACATTACACTACACAACACTACATTACACTACAATACAATACAATACAATACACTACACTACATTATACTACACTACATTACACTACATTGCACTACATTACACTACATTACACTACACCACACTACATTACACTACATTACACTACACTACAGTACACTACACTGCATTACACTACATTACACTACACTACATTACACTGCACCACACTACATTAACCTACATTACACTACACTACAGTACACTACACTGCATTACACTACATTACACTACACAACACTACATTACACTACACTACATTACACTACACTACACTACACTACACCACATTACACTACATTACACTACACTACATTACAATACATTACACTACACAACAGTACATTACACTACATTATACTACACTGCACTACATCACACTACATTACACTACATTGCACTACATTACACTACATTACACTACACTACAGTACACTACACTGCATTACACTACATTACACTACACTACATTGCACCACATGAGTTAGACAGTTGTTACTTGTTGTTATGTGAATGTGGTCGTTTTACAATCCTTAATCACTGTATAATTACTGTATTTAAATGATAAGGAATCAAACAGGTACAGAGAAAGGTGTGAGTCATTTCCTTGTATTGAAATGCTGCTTGGTACTGAGTAAACCAATAGGTCTGTACAAACATACACTCCTGTTCACAATCACAACCTTAGAAACATTAAGACTCACTTCTACATCTGATTGCCCTGGTAAAAGTCCCAACCTGTGCTGGCTGGTTTATGACTAATGTGTTCTGTGTTTCCCCCAAAACGTCTACGTGCTGCTGCTGCAGGTCTATGTTTTCCCTGAGACTATCTTGACTTGTCCGACCTGACTCGACCGAAACAGGGAAAGGACCTTGAGCTTGCTGCCGCAATACAGAGTAAGCTGGAAAGACAAGAAAAGAGATAAGATATGGGCTACAATATTACTTTATTGTAAGTGATTGAAATTCCTCCAAAGCAGCTAAATATGTTCTGTTTCCTTTTCCTGCTTCAATTGAATCAAGACTCATACCCAACATTTATTGACATGCTCTACCCCAAACTAACATACATTTACATCACACCGTTATTGTTGTATACTGTAAATGCTCTTCCTGTGTTCATGTTTTGCTTTAACCGTGTATTGACTGTAAGTCAAGAGGCGACATCAGGAACCAGACATCACAACACTGAGAGATAACACAACATGGCCCAAAGGCATGATCAGACACTAACAGTACCATAACGTCTATAGAGTACAACAGAGACTCTCAGTACCATAGATAGGCATTAACCTGTCTAGACACTTATCAGTCATTAAACTATGGGTGGGGTCAGCCACCTGATGATGACTACTGATGTGATCATGTTTATCAATGTGTGTCAATGGCCTGTTAACAGTAAGTCCCAGATATCATACTTCCTCCTGCCCGTAAGAGTTCCAGTGATATTCCACCTAAAAGAGGGAGGAGAGAAAGAGGGAGAGAGAGAGAGAGAAAAAAGAGCAAGAGTGAAAAACACAGAAGGACTGGGAGAGAGGGAGGGAGGGAGGGAGAGAGAGAGAGAGAGAGAGAGAGAGAGAGAGAGAGAGAGAGAGAGAGAGAGAGAGAGAGAGAGAGAGAGCAAGAGAGAGAAAAAATAATCTGCATTATCATTAACAGCAGACTAGTTCATTTCCTCAGTGAAAACAATGAACTGAGCAAATGTCAAATTGGCTTTTTACCAAATTACCGTACGACAGACCACGTATTCACCCTGCACACCCTAATTGACAAACAAACAAACCAAAACAAAGGCAAAGTCTTCTCATGCTTTGTTGATTTCAAAAAAGCTTTTGACTCAATTTGGCATGAGGGTCTGCTATACAAATTGATGGAAAGTGGGGTTGGGGGAAAAACATACGACATTATAAAATCCATGTACACAAACAACAAGTGTGCGGTTAAATTTGGCAAAAAACACACACATTTCTTTCCACAGGGCCGTGGGGTGAGACAGGGATGCAGTTTAAGCCCCACCCTCTTCAACATATATATCAACGAATTGGTGAGGGCACTAGAACAGTCTGCAGCACCCAGCCTCACCCTACTAGAATCTGAAGTCAAATGTCTACTGTTTGCTGATGATCTGGTGCTTCTGTCACCAACCAAGGAGGGCCTACAGCAGCACCTAGATCTTCTGCACAGATTCTGTCAGATCTGGGCCCTGACAGTAAATCTCAGTAAGACAAAAAATTATGGTGTTCCAAAAAAGGTCCAGTTGTCAGGACCACAAATACAAATTCCATCTAGACACCGTTGCCCTAGAGCACACAAAAAACTATACATACCTCGGCCTAAACATCAGCGCCACAGGTAACTTCCACAAAGCTGTGAACGATCTGAGAGACAAGGCAAGAAGGGCATTCTATGCCATCAAAAGGAACATAAAATTTGACATACCAATTAGGATCTGGCTAAAAATACTTGAATCAGTTATAGAACCCATTGCCCTTTATGGTTGTGAGGTCTGGGGTCCGCTCACCAACCAATAATTCACAAAATGGGACAAACACCAAATTGAGAGTCTGCATGCAGAATTCTTCAAAAATATCCTCTGTGTACAACGAAAAACACAAAATAATGCATGCAGAGCAGAATTAGGCTGATACCCGCTAATTATCAAAATCCAGAAAAGAGCCGTTAAATTCTATAACCACTTAAAAGGAAGCGATTCCCAAACCTTCCATAACAAAGCCATCACCTACAGAGAGATGAACTTGGAGAAGAGTCCCCTAAGTAAGCTGGTCCTGGGGCTCTGTTCACAAACACAAACAGACCCCACAGAGCCCCAGGACAACAACAACAACACAACTAGACCTAACCAAATCATGAGAAAACAAAAAGAGAATTACTTGACACATTGGAAAGAATTAACCAAAAAAATGAACAAACTAGAATGCTATTTGGCTCTAAACAGAGAGTACACAGTGGCAGAATACCTGACCACTGTGAAAGACCCAAAATTAAGGAAAGCTTTGACTATGTACAGACTCAGTGAGCATAGCCTTGCTATTGAGAAAGGCCACCATAGGCAGACCTGGCTCTCAAGAGAAGACAGGCTATGTGCACACTGCCCACAAAATGAGGTGGAAACTGAGCTGCACTTCCTAACCTCCTGCCAAATGTATGACCATATTAGAGACACATTTTTCCCTCAGATTACAGAGATCCACAAAGAATTCGAAAACAAACCCAATTTTGATAAACTCCCTTATCTACTGGGTGAAATACCACAGTGTGCCATCACAGCAGCAAGATGTGTGACTTGTTGCCACAAGAAAAGGGCAACCAGTGAAGAACAAACACCATTGTAAATACAACCCATATTTCTGTTTATTTATTTTCCCATTTGTACTTTAACTATTTGCACATTGTTACAACACTGTATATAGACATAATATGACATTTGAAATGTCTTTATTATTTTGGAACTTCTGAGTATAATGTTTACTGTTAATATTTATTGTTTATTTCACTTTTGTTTACTATCTACTTCACTTGCTTTGGCAATGTTAACATATGTTTCCCATGCCAACAATACCCTTAAATTGAATTGAAATTGAGAGAGAGAGAGAGAGAGAGAGAGAGAGAGAGAGAGAGAGAGAGAGAGAGAGAGAGAATGTTGTGATGTCACTGCAGCCCCCTCATATCCAGTACAAAGGCAGGGGATCATCATAGTCAGCATACCAACTCTGCTATACAGACTAATCTACTGCTTTCAAACACTCAGACACACACACGTCACCCAGATACAGTCAGTCACAGCATAACTCACACCAGGACCAGGGTTGCTAATACTACGGGCTGAGCAATCACAGTAAGTAAAGTATGCTTGAGCGGAGGGGTTCTCCTCCGCTCTACTTTCTTCTCCTCATCACTCGCTTGCTTTTCTTTCTCTCTTACTTTCTTGTTCTTGTCTGAGTTCATCCGACTCTCACATCCGCTCTCTGTCAGTCCCAGTAAAACAGGCTCTGTTTGAAAACTCCACTAAAGACATACTGACTTCTCCGTTAGTATGCAACACACATCCTCTTTCTCTCACCATTCTGTCATTTTGCTCCTGCTCTTTCTTTCTCTATATGTGAACAGTGACTAAAGTGATTAAGGTAAACCCTAAATGTATTTGCATGCTGGCATAGATTCAAGACTCCCCGCTTTGTGTGTCTGTGTGTCTTTCTGCCCTGGTGAATGTGTTACAGACATGTGTTGCTGTTAGTCTCTAGTTACACTAGTGCAAGTCTTAATGTTGTGTATCAATGGTGTTATAATGATGTTATAATGAGGTTATAATGATGTTATAATCGCTGTAATGTCTCTAATCTGTACCAGAGTTAGATTTCTGCAGTGCTTTATTTGTTGATAATAGTAGTGGTATTCCATATAGGATAGTAGGGGTTGATGTAGTAACTGTTCTGTCTCCACTGATGTCCTGTGACTGTGTGAATGTACAATATGTGTTTGTTGGTAGTGTTGGTGGTCTGGCCCTCTGTGTTGAGTCATATACAAGGAGCCCTACTGATCATTGTCTCATTCCCCTGCAGATCATGTTCATCTCTCTGTCTCTTCTGTTTTAGCCTCGTTGCAAAGTCTCTTCCATCCCTTTTCTCTCTCTGTTTCTGTTTCTCTCTCTTTCTCTTCCTCTCTCGCTAAAAGTGCCAGCTTTCGCTCTCTCTTTTTCTCCCTCCCTCTCTCTAAATCAAAATGATGGAAATAATGCCAGGTTTATGTGGTGTGTCTCTCTCTGTTGACATGAAAAGCCATTCTGCCACCCAGCTGGGTTGGTCTCTGGTCTCTGTTTACCTTTGAATGTTTAAAAGCAGTAGGGCAGCTGTCTGTGTGGGGGTATTAGAGGGAGTGGACACACACACACACACACACACACACACACACACACACACACACACACCTACAATTGTGTTGGTGGACAGCCAAAGGCAACCGATATAGGTGTTCTAAAACGTTTGACTGGTACTGTGTATATATACCCTCTACTGCTCTAGAGCAACAGCAAGGAATCAGTGACCATCCACCCTCCAAGCAGAAGCCACATAACATTACTGAAGGAACGTCTGAGAAGTTGCAAGAGATCTCTTCAGCCTTCAGCATTTTGGAATTTGAACTGTACCAGATCCACCAGACGTTGGGGATTTAAAGCCCTCTTTGTTGAACCAGGCCGGCACCAGCATTTTAGACAGTCTCAACAGCACCAGAGGAA
>NC_140016.1:10010875-10035875 GCF_964263955.1 Coregonus lavaretus
CCATCTCTCCATCTCTCCATCTCTCCATCACTCCATCTCTCCATCCCTATATCTCTCCATCCCTATATCTCTCCATCCCTATATCTCTCCATCTCTCCACCTCTCCATCCCTATAGCTCTCCATCTCTCCATCTCTCCATTTCTCCACCTCACCATCTCTCCATCCCTATATCTCTCCATCCCTATATCTCTCCATCTCTTCACCTCTCCGCCTCTCCACCTCTCTATCTCTCCACCTCTTCACCTCTCCACCTCTCCATCTCTCCACCTCTCCACCTCTCCACCTCTCCACCTCTCCACCTCTCCATCTCTCCACCTCTCCATCTCTCCACCTCTCCATCCCTATATCTCTCCATCCCTATATCTCTCCATCTCTCCACCTCTCCACCTCTTCACCTCTCCACCTCTCCACATCTCCATCTCTCCACCTCTCCACCTCCATCTCTCCACCTCTCCACCTCTCCACCTCTCCACCTCTCCATCTCTCCACCTCTCCATCTGTCTGACCCCTTCCATTTCTCTTTTTCTATTTGCTTCTTCACTCTTCCCCTACTGTCTTCATCCCCTGCTGTCTCTCCATCTCCTTTCTCCCCTCCCCTCCCCCTCTCCTCTCCCTCTTGCCATCTTGCAGGGCAGCAGAGCCAGACTCAGCAGGCGTTTGGGGAGGCTCCAAACCTCGCGGCCAGAGGGTGACACAGATTTCCGGAGGAAGGGAGATTCATCTCCAAATGACTGGAAAGGCACAAGGGGAAACTGGAGATTCAGGAATATAAAATCCCTTTGTCCATGAGAGTAAGAAATGCACAATAGGACATGTTTTTTATTCAGTGGGAATAGTAATAGCATGCCTACCTGATTTTTTGCCTGAGTTGGCAGTACTTCTGTAAGACATGCAAACACACGCACACACACACGCACACACGCACACACACAGGCTCTCTAACTGAAGGCACACAGGAAGTGCAAGCAATGGCCCAATTATACCGTGACACCTCACCCTGCCGTTTCCATGGTTACGCCGTCCACCCGTCCCCCGGAGCGTGCGGTGGAGGAAGAAAGTCCTATCTTATCAACCATCGTCACGGCAACCTCCAACCACCCCCCACCCTGGTCTGTGTGAGCCAGACTCTCTCTGCAATCACAATATTATGTGACCTTCACTGTGTGAGCCAGACTCTCTCTGCAATCACAATATTATGTGACCTTCACTGTGAGCAAGACTCTCTCTGCAATCACAATATTATGTGACCTTCACTGTGTGTGTGAGAACGAGTGTGTCTGTATACTGCATGATCAGGAATAAAATTGAATCAGTGTGTGAACGGGAATGAGAGTGAGGATGTGTGTGAATGGGAATGAGAGTGAGGATGTGTGTGAACGGGAATAAGAGTGAGGATGTGTGTGAATGGGAATGAGAGTGAGGATGTGTGTGAACGGGAATAAGAGTGAGGATGTGTGTGAATGGGAATGAGATTGAGGACGTGTGTGAACGGGAATGAGTGAGGAAGTGTGTGAACGGGAATGAGAGTGAGGATGTGTGTGAATGGGTTGAGTTTGTGGTGAGTCATGTTTTCATATATTTTCTGTGTGTACGTTTTGGTTGTGTGTGTGTGTATTTCAAGAGCTGACTGATCAGTCAGGAAATGGAGAAGGATCAGTCAGCCCCTGAAATACACACAGAGACACTCTTGAAATACATACTCACCCCAACACACACATAGACAGGCAGTATCCTTGTCTTTATTCAGAAGGCAGATCGTAAAGGTGTAAGAACTAGACACTAATCAGGAGTTAAGTACATCTACTACTCATCATTTTATAAACCTGGACATGAATATAAAACTAACATAAACCTAATATTATGACCACGTCTGTTTTTCTTGGTTTGGCTTATATGGAAACATCCAGGTCAGAAGCTTCCATGACTAAATGTTCCAAAATGGAATGTAAAAAGGAATGACATTTTCAATGAATAAACAATACTCTGTGGTTAATGAGGTGCTTCATGTTGGGCTCAACAATATGTAAATCCATTGGTATGACTTCTCTTTTCTTCATTGAGTTTTCATCTTCATGTTTTTTTTGATTGTCGAAGGTACTGTACTCTCCAAGCCAATCCAACCAGGCCATCTGAATTGACTTTCTTTGTACGTCCAGAGTGCCAATGTCCATGATCACATTCCAAATGGGCGGAGTCAATGAATTTGACTGGCAGTTCTTTGGGAGAGAGGGATGGAATCCTATTGTAGCCATGGAAACACTGCTCCTGATGGAAACACCATCTTCTATGAAAGGAGAGGAGAGGGGTCAGAAGGCAGTGGTCCACTCAAAACACAAACACATGGATACAGACTACTACACCTCCAGACCATTGACCATAACAAATTAACATAGTACTATTACAGAGGTATCCACTGAGTGTACAAAACATTAAGAACACCTTCCTAATATTGAGTTGCACCCCCCTATTTGCCCTCAGAACAGCCTCAATTCGTCAGGGCATGGACTCTACAAAGTGTCGAAAGCGTTCCACAGGGATGCTGGCCCCTGTTGACTGCAATGCTTCCCACAGTTGTGTCAAGTTGGCTGGATGTCCTTTGGGTGGTGGAACATTCTTGATACACACGGGAAACTGTTGAGTGTGAAAAACCCAGCAGCTTTGTGTCTGGCACCTACTACCATACTCCGTTCAAAGGCACTTCAATATTTTGTCTTGCCATTCACCCTCTGAATGGCACACATACACAATCCACGTGTCAGTTGTCTCAAGCCTTCACCTGGACAGTCTATGTCATGGAAAGAGCAGGTGTTCTTAATGTTTTGTCCACTCAGTGTATATTATATATCAAATAAAGTCAGACTGCCTATTCTAATAGTGTGTATTTAGGTGTGTGCTTCTCCACTTCCTCTCACCTCTAACCCAGTGGCTGCCTTCTTCTTCAGCTGCTCACATTTCCTGTACTTGCAGATCTGGTGTCCGGTCTTGCGGTTGCGGCAGGCGCTGCACTCTTCACAGTTCCCCATCCGTCGACACGGCACACACTCTCCGCATCGCTTCCTCTTCCTTCTCCCGGCTCCCCCCCCGCTGCCAGGGGACGAGTTCTCACCTCGCAATCCCTCCACACCCTCCCCAACGCCAGCCATTCCCATTGACCCTCCACCACCAGTCAGGAACCCCCCTCCTCCTGCTGTCAGAGCAAACAGGCCTGGGTTCAAGGAAATCCAGGAGCAGCCTAGCAGTGGGAGGAAGTCTGTCACACAACCCATGCTGTCCCCTTCAGCCCTGGACCCACCTTCCACCTCCTCCCCATCCCCCCCAGCCTCCCCGGCCTCCAGCCCGCCCAGAGGGCCATGGTCCCTGGGTGTGGGGGTCAGTGTCAAGGCCCCAGCCCTCATCAGCAGCTCTGCAGCATGGGCCAGGTGAAGCCCACTGGGGGAGTCCCAGAGGTCTATGTTGGAGGAGGGGGCCCGGCGAGGCTTGGTCTGCCTGGGATGGGTGTGCTGGGCTGCAGTGGGGTGGAGGAGGCCCCTGATATCCATATTACTGGAGCTACTATGGTGATGGGCTAGTCTGTTGGTGTTGTTGAGATACTCTGAGAGGGAGCAGGGATGAGAACGCTTCAGGCTTCGTCTTAGAGGCTCACTGAGGATCCTATTGGCTCTATGCTGTTCTGGAGAGGAAGGGCCAGACATGTCCAGGGTATCTGCCATACTGGGTGGGGGTGGGGAGGTGGTGGGGTAATGCCAAGGTAAGAACAGTGACAACAGTCCAGCTGTCAGTTAGCCAATCACAACCCTCTGACAGCCGTTATATTCCCATGATCCTCTCTGCCACCTTTATACCCTGTGGAGCTGAGCAGAGGGAGATGGATGAGAGATATGGAGGGAGACAAAGAAAGGGGAGAGAGGTGGAGAAAAGAGGTAGATTTAAATTTTTTAGCAGACGCTCTTATCCAGAGCGACTTACAGGAGCAATTGTGCTCAAGGGCACATCCACAGATTTTTCACCTAGTCGGCTCGGGGATTAGAACCAGCGACCTTTCGGTTACTGGCACAAGGCTCTTAACCACTAAGCTACCTGCCGCCCTAGATGTTATTAGAGAGGCATTAGTTGATGGTTGGTTTTATTTTTAGTGAATGAGAGACAATGATGACATCCTAAGACATAGGCCTAAGCGTAATTAAGGGAATAATAGCCAACTAGTCTATGTTTGAGTGAGCTTGTAAAATGTGTCCAAAATATAGGCTACATCTGAGGCTTATAAAACGATATGCCTTGAATAACGTGACGCTTTCTACATTTAAGTTAAGATAGACCGGGGTGTTGTTGCAGCTGAGTTCCAAGGGGGACAAATCTATGCAATAATGGAATACCACAAACAAATAGCCTATTGCGCATATGCGCCAGTCAAATTTGGAGCGCGCATTTCGATTTGACTACTGTAGTTGTGATGTTGGCCAGGCTTGAGAAAATACCATCTCTACCTCTAAATGCCATCGAGTTCGTATAGGATAAGAAAATACCTTTTGTCTAGACTCTGTGACAGTCCAGGATACGCGCGTGCACGACACAGTCGCAGTGGATAAATAAAATACGGTATATTTCCTCACAAAACGATAACGTGGGTGTTCGGGTGATGTAATTCTTACAATTGATAATATTGTAAAAGTATGAATAGGTCATATCTCTCTTCAATATATTATTAACATGATATTATCACAGCCTTTCGTAATTCGTACACCTACCAATGCGATGCGAGCTGACCAGAGCCCCACTGTCCAGTGGTTTGTCCGTGGTGCCGTGGTGTCTTCCACGAATAAAGGGAGACAGAAAAAAAATCATAAGAAATTGTCACCTAATACACACATCAATCTACAGTAATCAACAGAGAAAAGGGAGCCGTAAACCATTTGTCCAATTCAGTGGTTGCATAGGTCCTTCGCCTTTACCGTCTCGAATTCCCACCTCCTCGTCCCCGCCACTCGCAGAGCGGAAGACGCAAACACACTTCATAGAATTGGGGGGCGTCACACAAAAAGCGAACTGGAGTCATGGTCGTGAGACACAGAAAATGACCACAATGTGTCTGAACAGCAACTTCCTATGTTCATTTCTGTGTCGTCATATAAACTGTTACAAAAGCATACAGAAAGAAAGATAACGCCAAAGTGGTCATTAAAAATTAATCATTGACAGGAAATGTTTTCTTATGCCTACATTAACTCTTGATTGAAATAGATCCCTGTTAAGAAACTGGAAAAGGCTGTTTGAAACTGTTTGAGAAATCACTTTCTGGCACGAATGAAATTCATCTGACTGGCAGGTAAGTGATTGTATGTTGTGTGTGTTCCTTCCTATGTCATGTGATGGTGGTGGAAGCCGGACTGAAACAAGGTACTCGCCATCAGCGGAGAGGGGCCCATTTAGAGGTGTACCGCATAGTCCACTCCACCTCTTGTGAGAGTCCCTGTTTGGCACATATCCAGTTGTGGTGTGAGGCTGAGTGTGTGTGGCCGTCAGGATGGGCAGCAGTAATATGGAGAGGGGGCTGCCTAATCGTAATCCTCACGCCTGCTAGTGGAGCGAGAGCAGCTCCCAGCGGCTAGAGAAAATATTGCATTGTATAAATGGGTAAAATGGACATCGGAGCACATAACCTGCTTTGCAGCGAGACATAAAATCAGCACCACATAATGTCGGCCTTCTTGGTCTTCAGGAAACGAATGACAGTCGACACTCAAGTCTGACCACTTTGACAACGTTTATTCACAATATACACTACCGGTCAAAAGTTTTAGAAGACCTACTCATTCAAGGGTTTTTCTTTATTTTTACTATTTTCTACATTGTAGAATAATAGTGAAGACAACACTTTTTTGGTTACTAAATGATTCCATATGTGTTATTTCATTGTTTTGATGTCTTTACTATTATTCTACAATGTAGAAAATAGTAAAAATAAAGAAAAACCCTTGAATGAGTAGATGTTCTAAAACTTTTGACCGATAAGAGTACATCACCATCAAGTCAGTCATATTCAGTAGAAAATGTATCTCTGTTGGACATTAAAACTATATATTCCTATAGGCTTTACTTTGAAACCTGGACTACAAAAGTCAGAGGGGAAATGCAGAAAGGATTTTGACCTGACATAAGACCAGGCCTTGCTCTGTAACCTAGAAACAACACTATTAGCCAAGGTCCGCTTTCTGACCTATAGGACAGATCCTGTCTAAAACGCTTCTCTGTGTTGTTCTTAATCCATGAATATATGTGCACATAGGCTATTACTGTATCGCAACACAAGGAATGTGGCTAGACTAAACACCTCTTATTTTAAGATGTGAACAGATAGGCAGGTCTACATTAGCCTACTATGGTACATTACCATGGCGATTAGAATATAAATCCTAGACATTGTTTTTAAACATCACACGCTCTCCAGCCTGACAGACTGCCACATCAGTCGCTCTCCAGCCTGACAGACTGCCACATCAGTCGCTCTCCACTACCTAGCCCGTGGCCCCACATAACCTGCTCTGAAATCTGAGATCGGGCCACCGCTGGGCCAACATGAGCTCTGGAGAACACAGAGAAAAGCGCTTTACTGGTTGGAATCTACAGCTGTAGTATGGTCAACATAATGGCAGATAGCATAGAGTCAAATTAATTGACGAGAAGTACCTAAATAATAGCCGGCCACACCATGGACTATATGAAATCAGTGACTATCTGTAACGGGATCAAAGGCCAGGTTGTTTACGCGCGCCCCACGGCCGTGCCAAGTGCAATCACATGGAGCGCTCTTAAAGATATGAAAACAATCGGGCTTGTCAAGGATTTGCAGAACAAATACTTTTGAACACAATGGCCACACACAAGCCACCCGACCTGACAGAGTAGCGAGGTGCACTGGGCTGACTGGTGGGAAGGTTGTCCTACTCGAGGATACAACCTGGTTAAATTGATTGGTAAGTGTCCACTGTCCTGACGTAGAGTTTATTTATGGCTTGTCTCAACAGGTGCTTTAAAGTGTCATTGGGTGCAGTTGGCTAATGATTGTAGTAAACAATTACAATTTCCTTATATCCAGGCTACATAACTCCACTTGTGCTTACAGTGCATGGAGGAGTGGCTAAATTTGGCGAGTGTTTTGAATTGATCAACTTAATTATTTATAGACCGACTATTCACATGGGTATTCATAACGTTCACTGATCCAGACATTAACTTGGAGATTTATCAAATAAATTGCTTTACCTTTAGACATCTGGAATTCATGATTTTTTTAATACTACTGGGATTGACATTTGCAACGATGGAAGTTGAGGTAACGGTAAACCTGGGGTTTGCATGCTGTCCGTTGGCCGGTAAGATGTTTTGGTCTCGCGCACCAAGGTCAGTCAGAATACATCTGAACCCTGTATTTTCTGACAGACTGGACCAGCCCAGACTGAGCGACGTCACTGGTGCGATGACCAATCAATCCAATCATCATAATGGTTACAAAGTAACTGTAGGTTGTCAATCAGCCATAAGTTAGATATTTTGGGAGAAAAACCATAGGCTACTACATAAGTATAATTTCATATGAAAAATTGGGTAATCATAAAAATGATTTAACTTATTTATCACCTCTTCATTCTATGTGCAATCTATTATTTAAGATGTGATTCAATGCATTGACAGGCAGATACTTGTAAAGGCCAGTGGTAAAGTAACATTTTATGGCATTTAAGTGCTATTCCCCAGAGCCAAGGTTTTAGATGATTTACATATTAGTGCCACAGAGTTGGTAGCCCTAAATATGCCCTTTTAACTTAGCTGGGGAAAACAACTGAATGACAGGGTCAAAACCAGTAGCTGAACAACACTTTGTCCTCCATCCATCCATCTCTCCAGCCATTGATGTTTGAAACTCAAGTGGACGCTTGAGTCATGGTTTTTATTACACAGTTTAATCAACACACAAAGCTCAAAGAGCCTCTCAGGTAATTCAATATACAGAGTTTGTTTGTGTGAGGAGCATTTTGTCCTCACACCCAGAGCCCAAGCCAGCCCCACAGCCTGAAGATGTTAGCCTCCAATTTCAACAATAGCAAAAACGCAACCTAAGAGTTATAGGGAAATAATAAAACACAGGTTAAACTAAGAAAACTTTCTTTAAATAACTGGTCCAAAAACCTCCAGGTTCTGAATGTAACGAAGGTGGTGGTCTTGGCGAAAGGGGGGGGGGTATGTCTGTGCAAGGAAACAATCTTGGTTTATGGCAATAGTGGGGGAGAGTGGATCAATTCAAGTCCTTTCATATAATTCAAGAGAAACAGACCAGAAGGCCATACAGTTTTCCATTTTATAGCCTGTTATGATTTTAAAATAACTCCTTTGCAATTATACAAAATACACGAGTGCCCTCGACTCAACATGTGAAAAGCGTTCCTGAAATCACGTCTATATAGCTGGGATATCAGGAGACAAAACAAGGTACAGAGTGTAAAAATCCTTCAATTTCAGACCCTTCCCTCCCAAAAAAAGATATAGAACAGTCCCCTAGTCATACAGATAAGGAATGCTTTTAGAGTCAAGAACATTTGGAGTGAGGGCGCAGGCAGGGCCCTATGGGGAACATCAGGGGTTTAGAGGAGTAGCCCAGCCTGCATCAGAAATATGATCAGGAATAAGGAGGGGAGTGCGGGGTGGGGGTGAGAGGAGCGCAAGGGGGGGGGGGGGGGGGTACGATTGCAGTTTGAGAATATGTACACCATGGCTGCCAGGTTAAGTGGGGTGGAGAGGCGGAGGATTGGTCGTAAAGGGGTAAGGACAGGAAAGAGGGAGTTTACAGGTGCTCTGGTTAAGGGGAGGCATGGCTCAAAGAAAGCACTCCAATGGAAACCAACAAGATCCGTTGTAACTTTTCTCTCTTTACTTTCAAAGCTCCCCTAACCTTGGCTGTAGAGGTGGTTTTGCCATGATTCTACTCCAACACTACATTGCATACTTTTGTGTCCATTCCCGAGCTATTCTGTTGTACCTGGAAGCAAAGAGAAAAAGAGAGTTAGTTTCTTGTTCATGAATACAGTAAGTGTCCAGATTAATACCTTGAACAAAAATATAAAACGCAACATGTAAAGTGTTGGTCCCATGTTTCATGAGCTGAAATAAAAGATCCCAGAAATGTTCCATACGCAAAAAAAACTTTATTCTCTCAAATTGTGCACAAATTAGTTTACGTCCTTGTTAGTGAGCATATCTCCTTTGCCAAGATAATCCATCCAGCTGACACGTGTGGCATATCAAGAAGCTGATTAAACAGCATGATCATTACAGGTGCACCTTGTGCTGGGGACAATAAAAGGCCACTAAAATGTGCAGTTGTGTCACAACACAATTCCACAGATGTCTCAAGTTGAGGGAGCGTGCAATTGGCATGCTGACTGCAGGAATGTCCACCAGAGCTGTTGCCAGAGAATGGAATGTTCATTTCTCTACCATAAGTCACCTTCAACATCGTTTTAGAGAATCTGGCAGGACATTCAACCGACCTCACAACCGCAGACCATGTGTATGGCGACGTTAATAGAGTGCCCTATGGTGGCGGTAGGGTTATGGTATGGGCAGGCATAAGCTACGGACAACGAAAACAATTGCATTTTATCGATGGCAATTCGAATGCACAGAGATACCGTGACGAGATCCTGAGGCCCATTGTCGTGCCATTCATCCGCTGCCATCACCTCATGTTTCAGCATGATAATGCACAACCCCATGTCGCAAGGATCTGTAAACAATTCCTGGAAGCTGAACATTTCCCAGTTCTTCCATGGCCTGCATACACACACCAGACATGTCACCCATTGAGCATGTTTGGGATGCTCTGGATCGACGTGTACGACAGCATGTTCCAGTTCCCGCCAATATCCAGCAACTTCGCACAGCCATTGAAGAGGAGTGGGACAACATTCCACAATCAACTCTATACGAAGGAGATGTGTCTCGCTGCATGAGGCAAATGGTGGTCACACCAGACACCGACTGGTTCTGATCCACGCCCCTACTTTTTTTTTTTTTTTAAGGTATCTGTGACCAACAGATGCTAACTGTATACCCATTCGTGTGAAATCCATAGATTAGGGCCTAATGAATTTATTTTGATTGACTTATTTCCTTACATGAACTGTAACTCAGTAAAATCTTCAAAATTGTTGCGTTTATATTTCTGTTCAGTATATATGTGGATACGCAAACACATTCAACAGTTGTAGCATACAGACATATACCCAGAGGATTATCCAAAGGATCTAACAAAATAATCCTATGTTTAACCACATGGACTCAAGAGGTTTTATGCCCTCCTATAGTACACCATCCTCTGAAGCAAGAGCTTTAGTTAGTTACTCACTTTTCCCTGTCCGTCTTGTAGATGCGGGCGATCTCCGGTACTAAGGGGTCGTCCGGGTTTGGGTCGCACAGCAGAGAGCAGATTGACAGGAGAACTAAGGGAAGACATCAAGGTTCAATGTTTATGGTTCGGCTAAGGACTAAGGTAAGGAGAGCTGAACATAAATGAGTTAGGCAGTTACTGTGACAAAACAACAGAAAAACAGGAGGAAGTTCAGTCAGTCACTCAGGTACCCCAACAGACAGGTTACAAAACAAACAGCAAAGAAGACATATTCATATTTTAAGGTCTTACAGTGACATAAAAACAAATGGTTTTATTCACATCTTCCCTCTACTCTATTGTACGGTGTATTCTACTATGTACCTTTGGAGATGGTGAGGGCGGGAGACCACTGTGATCGCAGGATGTCGAGACAGATGCTGCCGTTGCTGTTGATATTTGGGTGGTAGATTCTTGTGGTAAACGCAACCTGCACACACAGAGAAACAAACAGAACAGACGTGGTTGAATTGAGGAAGAAATAACTAAAATAGATGACAGGTACAGAAAAGGAGCATCACAGAGAAAACATGTCACGGCCATCACAGAGAAAACATGTCACGGCCATCACAGAGAAAACATGCAGAAACAAATGCATGTGTGTGCAGGTGTGTATGAGTAACTATGATAAGTGGATGTCACTTCAGTGTCACACACACATTTCTGGCTCACCTTTGGCGGTTTGAAGGGGTAGTCTGTGGGAAAGTGAATGGTCAGGAAGAATACCCCACCCTGATAAGGACTGTCGTTCTGTTAGAGAGAGTAGAAGATTCAGCACTATTGGTATCAAGTCAACCTTAGCAGAGCTTCACCGGTCTTTAGTATCATTTAATCACAGTGAGAAACACTGTCCTATAGAAAATAATATAAGCTAATATTTATGGTAGAGGGATTGTCGTCACAGTACTTACAGGTCCCATTATCGTGGCTTGCCAGTGAAACACTGAAAAACAGAGAAGTGAAACCGTCAGGTGTAGTCAGTCAGATGTAGTCAGTCAGATGTAGCGAGAGTGTGAGTATGAATGCTATGAAGTCAGGCTGAGGCAAAGTCCAGAATGGGGCTGGATATTCATTCTATAAGATTTAGAATACCATTCCAGCAGTATAAAAATGGATTGATGTAATATCATGATGTCAGTGCAGTAGTTAAGCAAATGGATATTTGAATTCAAGCAAATGTTATATTGCTGACGTAATCCATCCTAAAAACTCAGGGGAGTGGCCGAATGCCATCTAAAGATAAGACTGAATGCAAAGCTCTCAACTAAAAGAGAACTAACTAGAACTTCAGAACATTTTAAACAAAGGCACCAATACCACCCTGAGGCATAATGCAGACATTTGTTCAAATCTATAAGGAATAAGAGAACAGAGTTTTTAGGACCATTAGACAACCATTTTCTTGGGAAGACCCAGGTTGCTACTCTAGCCTATCTGGGATGTTATAAGCCCAAAACAATTTGTGGACAAGGGTGACAAAGCTCAAATTCGTCACATTTTCCTTTCAAAACAACAACTAGTCTAGCTGTGCACATCACAGAGAGCACAGGGCAGTATATACCAGATCAGATGGTTGCCGGAGAGTGGTTGAGAGCTAGTGATTCTCAAGCAGGCAGACAAAACAGGGGAATCACTTAGTTTTCTAGAGACAAGACTGGTACGATAAGCCAATTTGTTTCATCACTGTATTCCATGAGAAGACATTTAGCAGCAATTTGACAGATATCAGATGGCATTTGACACTAGTCTAGGTGAATCACTCAGTTTGTTAATGGCTTTGAATCACTATGTAATCTTAGACATTTGCCTACAAGAGGGACTTCAGAACATCAGAAGTATGTTCAATGATGCTCTCGTGTATGCTTGATAGAAGGGGTTGCAGTGGTCATGTTCACAAACTCGGTGTTCATTCCACACAATAAGCTAAATAAATCTCACTGTAAAAAAAATGTTTTTGGGGGGTAATTTGTAAGATACAGGGGAACATTTGCAATCCGACCAATCAATTAATAACATAATCTAGTATCAATGGTGTCCAGGTTAGGTCAGGTATGGTAAGGCAGTTACAGAGCGACATGCTGCTCCTGTATGACGGACGTCTTACGTCACCTGCCTTACTGGAAC
This sequence comes from Coregonus lavaretus, assembly GCF_964263955.1. Lineage (NCBI taxonomy): Eukaryota > Metazoa > Chordata > Actinopteri > Salmoniformes > Salmonidae > Coregonus > Coregonus lavaretus. The sequence goes on from NC_140016.1 coordinate 10,023,442, forward strand.
CATAGGTAAGTTAGCACAGACTTCCTGGTACCTGACCCAATACCAAAAGTGAAACTGATTTAAAGGGAAGGCATTTCACTGAGCCTGTAGATTCTAGAACAAACGTAATGTGGCACCAAGGTAATCATTTTGAGATAAGCAGTCCAGATACTCTGTGGTTCTGGTTGGTTGAGAGATTTTCCTGATAAACCAGACTCAACACATTTCAGAAAAATTATGGATTATCTGCATCTAACCTACTTGTTTGTTACAAATCATGTGGAAAGCTGAGGAAGCCTAAAATGTTGAACAGGATGTCAGAACAAAAGCAATAACTGACATGTATTGTTGGGTTGCCTGATGAGGAACTACTTACTGTCATCTCCTACTGGTCCTGCAGAACACTGGGCTGGTGGGTCCCGTGCCAAGTCATTCAACTCCTGAGAGGAGAATATAAGTGGTTAGCAATGGCAATACTAGTTGAATGTACTTGTCTGCAAAAGGGCAGCCAAATGCTCATCATGTCAATCACATTCTATTAATCTATTGAACAATCCAAATTGGACTGTTCAATACCGTTACATTTCAGTCATTTAGCAGAGGCTCCAGCGCAACTTACAGGAGCAATTAGGGTTAAGTGCCTTTATCAACAGATTCTTCAGCCTAGTCGGCTCAGGGATTCGAACCAGCGACCTTTTGGTTACTGGCCCTAACACACCTCGCTGTCTCTACAAATCATGTCTTCACTAGTAATGTGACATCAGAGTTTACAACAGATACAAAACAGGTAACAGGAGTTCACCTAAAAACTGTAAAACATTGTTAGATTTAACTGCCTGATCTCACAAAGTTTCATTCTACTGAGCTTTGGTAATCGAAAATGAACTCACTAAAAGTTACATAACAAAAAAAATATTTCCCAAGTGACAACCTGAGATCATAACCATGATATGAGTTAAGTCAACGTCATGGAAGCTACTACTGGGATTGCCTGGGACCTACACGGCTAGCTATCTTTTGTCAACATGACTACCAAAAGTAATGAATCCGTAGCTTTAGCTGGTTAACAATGCCCAAATGTTAGCTAACTGCCACGCTTTCTGGCTCGATTACTATTATGAGTGAAGACAATAACATGTCCCCCAAAAAAAGGCCCATCTCGTGATACATCTAGGTAACATCCAACTTACTGGTTTGCTAGCTAGCTCCATTATGTAGTTAGCTGACATGAGAAAAAATGTATAACTCATCTTGTTATCTGGACAGTTTGTTACCGTTACTCGTAGGGGCCCAATTTGACACTAATATGTCAAATTACAACGGAGTGGAAGGCTAGAAAACTGTTTTAGATAGTTAGGGCAAAATATGCCATCCGTAACCTAACAAGCTAGCACCTAATTAGGTAGCTAGCTAAGTGATTAGTGAATTTGTGTAAATGTGTAAATACCGGTACATATATTTAGCTGGCTAGTTACTAACTAGCAAGCTAACTAGTAGCCGACTGCATTAGCCATGGTACTAGTTAGCTAGCTAGCAAACTAAAGAAGCCGTTTGCTAGCTAACGACTATTATGTAAACCAGTTGTTTTGGATTATACGATATTAAAGATGTAAAATAAACTGATCTCCTCTGGATAAAGATAACAAAATGACTAGCCAAGTTAGTTAGCTAACGTTAGTTGGCAGGCTGGTAGTAAAAGGTGGAGGCCCAAAATGTTGATCGAACGCCGAACGAGGCGCATTGGTTCACGCCGTCAGCCCAGCATTAGCCGTACCTCCGTGGATAACAAGCTTTTAAACCCACAACATGTAATACCGACATCATTCAGGTGACATCTACAAGACAACATTCAAATATATCGTTTATTTATTGTAACTGCGAAACATTGGGCCTTGTCGTTGACTTCCTTCTTACCTTGTGAATTCTTTTCAGAGCCATTGTGTTGTGCTAGCGCTGCCGTCACCGAAAACGTGTTATACTCGATTAAAATGGCGGTTCCCGTCTCTGTCCGGAGGGAAATTCTTCAAAATATATCTCTAATAATACCTTGGTCTAATACTCAAATAATCAATTGTTATCAAAATGGGCCCACCGATATAATTTTCTGGCTAAACTGAAAGATACTAGGGGTAGAACCACCGTCCTTCCTCCTGCTGCAGCCGCTACCAAACCACTCACTCTGCGCTGTTTGTAGGAACCCTTCCGCCTACATGCGCATCCATCACTGATGTTTCAGCCCCATAGATTGCCCGCCGACAACATTGCGGTGCATTTGACGTCATTTCGGCTCTCGACAAGCGACAGGATATTAATAGTTCGCATGAATGATTCGAGCCAAAATGGCTTTCATGCATATATTTTGCACTGTTGCGAGCTCATGATAGAGCCTAGGAAATGGTTTAAAACATCTCACAGTAAATGAGTTGCAATAAAAAGGGTTTGGACACACCACAATCAAGTAAATCGTTTAGATGATTTCTGATTATGTATATGGGTTATTACACGACATTTATACGGGACAGTTAAATAATAAAACACATATTCCAGGGTAAAGCGTTTTAAGCGCGGAGGGATATAAGTATTATTCGAGGTTCTTATCGCGAGAATGTAGTGTCAAATTATAGCTGATGGGAGCAGTGAGCACTCCACTTCACCCTAAATACAATTTTACAGAGGATGAATAGGAGGTCAAATATTCAGCATTTAGCTCTTTACCAATGCACTGTTTGTGTCTGTTTTGACTTATCTTTAATTCATTTTTCACATGAACAATATAGACCTTGACCTATTTGGAAAGCAGCCTAATTGTGGACTACAGGAAAATATACATATAAAAAAATTACAAAACAAACAAAAATAATAACAATAAAAAAATAAGAGGACTGAGCACGCCCCCATTCTCATCAATGGGCTGTAGTGGAACAGGTTGAGAGCTTCAAGTTCCTTGGTGTCCACATCACCAACAAACTATCATGGTCCAAACACACCAAGACAGTCGTGAAGAGGGCACAACAAAGCCTATTCCCCCTCAGGAGACTGAAAAGATTTGGCATGGGTTCTCAGATCCTCAAACAGTTCTACAGCTGCACCATCGAGAGCATCCTGACTGGTTGCATCACCACCTGGTATGGCAACTGCTCGGCCTCTGACTGCAAGGCACTACAGAGGGTAGTGCGTACGGCCCAGTACATCACTGGGGCCAAGCTTCCTGCCATCCAGGACCTCTATACCAGACGGTGTCAGAGGAAGGCCCTAAAAATTGTCAAAGACTCCCTAGTCATAGACTTTTCTCTCTGCTACCACACGGCAAGCGGTACCGGAGCACCAAGTCTAGGTCCAAAAGGCTTCTTAACAGCTTCCACCCCCAAGCCATAAGACTCCTGAACAGCTAATCATGGCTACCCAGACTATTTGCATTGTCCATATCAGACCTTATACCAGGGGTATGACCCAAAAATTATTTGTACTGTTCTAATTACGTTGGTAACCAGTTTATAATAGCAATAAGGCACCTCGGGGGGTTGTGGTATATGGCCAATATACCACGGCTAACGGCTGGGTTGCGTCGTGCTTAAGAACAGCACTTAGCTGTGGTATAATGGCCATATACCACACCTCCTCGGGCCTTATCGCTTAATTCATTTATCAAATACAATTTTAGCTGTCACATTCTTCGTAAGCAAAAGGTGTAGACTAAAAGTGAAATGCTTACTTATTGGTCATTTTCCAACAATGCAGAGTTAAAGATAACAAAATATATATATATATATATATATATATATATATATATATACAGTGAGGGAAAAAAGTATTTGATCCCCTGCTGATTTTGTACGTTTGCCCACTGACAAAGAAATGATCAGTCTATAATTTTAATGGTAGGTTTATTTGAACAGTGAGAGACAGAATAACAACAAAAAAATCCAGAAAAACACATGTCAAAAATGTTATAAATTGATTTGCATTTTAATTAGGGAAATAAGTATTTGACCCCCTCTCAATCAGAAAGATTTCGCCATGGTGGAGAGTTTGGAATCTGATTGATTGATCGCTTCTGTGGACAGGTGTCTTTTATACAGGTAACGAGCTGAGATTAGGAGCACACTCTTAAAGGGAGTGCTCCTAATCTCAGCTTGTTACCTGTATAAAAGACACCTGTCCACAGAAGCGATCAATCAATCAGATTCCAAACTCTCCACCATGGCCAAGACCAAAGAGCTCTCCAAGGATGTCAGGGACAAGATTGTAGACCTACACAAGGCTGGAATGGGCTACAAGACCATCGCCAAGCAGCTTGGTGAGAAGGTGACAACAGTTGGTGCGATTATTCGCAAATGGAAGAAACACAAAAGACCTGTCAATCTCCCTCTGCCTGGGGCTCCATGCAAGATCTCACCTCGTGGAGTTGCAATGATCATGAGGAGGGAGGATCTTGTCAATGATCTCAAGGCAGCTGGGACCATAGTCACCAAGAAAACAATTGGTAACACACTACGCCGTGAAGGACTGCAATCCTGCAGCGCCCGCAAGGTCCCCCTGCTCAAGAAAGCACATACAGTGGGGAAAAAAAGTATTTAGTCAGCCACCAATTGTGCAAGTTCTCCCACTTAAAAAGATGAGAGAGGCCTGTAATTTTCATCATAGGTACACGTCAACTATGACAGACAAATTTAGGAGAAAAAATCCAGAAAATCACATTGTAGGATTTTTTATGAATTTATTTGCAAATTATGGTGGAAAATAAGTATTTGGTCACCTACAAACAAGCAAGATTTCTGGCTCTCACAGACCTGTAACTTCTTCTTTAAGAGGCTCCTCTGTCCTCCACTCGTTACCTGTATTAATGGCACCTGTTTGAACTTGTTATCAGTATAAAAGACACCTGTCCACAACCTCAAACAGTCACACTCCAAACTCCACTATGGCCAAGACCAAAGAGCTGTCAAAGGACACCAGAAACACAATTGTAGACCTGCACCAGGCTGGGAAGACTGAATCTGCAATAGGTAAGCAGCTTGGTTTGAAGAAATCAACTGTGGGAGCAATTATTAGGAAATGGAAGACATACAAGACCACTGATAATCTCCCTCGATCTGGGGCTCCACGCAAGATCTCACCCCGTGGGGTCAAAATGATCACAAGAACGGTGAGCAAAAATCCCAGAACCACACGGGGGGACCTAGTGAATGACCTGCAGAGAGCTGGGACCAAAGTAACAAAGCCTACCATCAGTAACACACAACGCTGCCAGGGACTCAGATCCTGCAGTGCCAGACGTGTCCCCCTGCTTAAGCCAGTACATGTCCAGGCCCATCTGAAGTTTGCTAGAGTGCATTTGGATGATCCAGAAGAGGATTGGGAGAATGTCATATGGTCAGATGAAACCAAAATATAACTTTTTGGTAAAAACTCAACTCGTCGTGTTTGGGGGACAAAGAATGCTGAGTTGCATCCAAAGAACACCATACCTACTGTGAAGCATGGGGGTGGAAACATCATGCTTTGGGGCTGTTTTTCTGCAAAGGGACCAGGACGACTGATCCGTGTAAAGGAAAGAATGAATGGGGCCATGTATCGTGAGATTTTGAGTGAAAACCTCCTTCCATCAGCAAGGGCATTGAAGATGAAACGTGGCTGGATCTTTCAGCATGATGATCCCAAACACACAGCCCGGGCAACGAAGGAGTGGCTTTGTAAGAAGCATTTCAAGGTCCTGGAGTGGCCTAGCCAGTCTCCAGATCTCAACCCCATAGAAAATCTTTGGAGGGAGTTGAAAGTCCGTGTTGCCCAGCGACAGCCCCAAAACATCACTGCTCTAGAGGAGATCTGCATGGAGGAATGGGCCAAAATACCAGCAACAGTGTGTGAAAACCTTGTGAAGACTTACAGAAAACGTTTGACCTGTGTCATTGCCAACAAAGGGTATATAACAAAGTATGGAGAAACTTTTGTTATTGACCAAATACTTATTTTCCACCATAATTTGCAAATAAATTCATAAAAAATCCTACAATGTGATTTTCTGGATTTTTTTTCTCATTTTGTCTGTCATAGTTGACGTGTACCTATGATGAAAATTACAGGCCTCTCTCATCTTTTTAAGCGGGAGAACTTGCACAATTGGTGGCTGACTAAATACTTTTTTTCCCCACTGTATACAGGGCCGTCTGAAGTTTGCCAATGAACATCTGAATGATTCAGAGGAGAACTGGTTGAAAGTGTTGTGGTCAGATGAGACCAAAATAGAGGTCTTTGGCATCAACTCAACTCGCCGTGTTTAGAGGAGGAGGAATGCTGCCTATGACCCCAAGAACACCATCCCCACCGTCAAACATGGAGGTGGAAATATTACGCTTTGGGGGTGTTTTTCTGCTAAGGGGACAGGACAACTTCACCGCATCAAAGGGACATTGGACGGGGCCATGTACCGTCAAATCTTCGGTGAGAACCTCCTTCCCTCAGCCAGGACATTGAAAATGGGTCGTGGATGGGTATTCCAGCATGACAATGACCCAAAACACACGGCCAAGGCAACAAAGGAGTGCCTCAAGAAGAAGCACATTAAGGTCCTGGAGTGGCCTAGCCAGTCTCCAGACCTTAATCCCATAGAAAATCTGTGGAGGGAGCTGAAGGTTCGAGTTGCCAAACGTCAGCCTCGAAACCTTAATGACTTGGAGAAGATCTGCAAAGAGGAGTGGGACAAAATCCCTTCTGAGATGTGTGCAAACCTGGTGGCCAACTACAAGAAACGTCTGACCTCTGTGATTGCCAACAAGGGTTTTGCCACCAAGTACTAAATCATGTTTTGCAGAGGGGTCAAATACTTATTTCCCTCATTAAAATGCAAATCAATTTATCACATTTTTTACATGCGTTTTTCTGGATTTTTTTGTTGTTATTCTGTCTCTCACTGTTCAAATAAACCTACCATTAAAATTATAGACTGATCATGTCTTTGTCAGTGGGCAAACGTACAAAATCAGTAGGGGATCAAATACTTTGTTCCCTCACTGTATAAATAGTGACACAAGGAATAAATATACAGTGAAGAACGAATAACAATAATGAGTAAAAATAACATGGCTACTATATACAGTTAGTACCAGTACTGAGTTGATGTGCAGGGGTACGAGGTAATAACATGGCTATATACAGGGAGAACCAGTACCGAGTCGATGTGCAGGGGTACGAGGTAATAACATGGCTATATACAGTTAGTACCAGTACCGAGTCGATGTGCAGGGGTACGAGGTAATAACATGGCTACTATATACAGTTAGTACCAGTACCGACTCGATGTGCAGGGGTACGAGGTAATAACATGGCTATATACAGGGAGTACCAGTACCGAGTCGATGTGCAGGGGTACGAGGTAATAACATGGCTATATACAGGGAGTACCAGTACCGAGTCGATGTGCAGGGGTACGAGGTAATAACATGGCTATATACAGTTAGTACCAGTACCGAGTTGATGTGCAGGGGTACGAGGTAATAACATGGCTACTATATACAGTTAGTACCAGTACCGAGTCGATGTGCAGGGGTACGAGGTAATAACATGGCTATATACAGGGAGTACCAGTACCGAGTCGATGTGCAGGGGTACGAGGTAATAACATGGCTATATACAGTTAGTACCAGTACCGAGTCGATGTGCAGGGGTACGAGGTAATAACATGGCTATATACAGGGAGTACCAGTACCGAGTTGATGTGCAGGGGTACGAGGTAATAACATGGCTATATACAGTTAGTACCAGTACCGAGTCGATGTGCAGGGGTACGAGGTAATAACATGGCTACTATATACAGTTAGTACCAGTACTGAGTTGATGTGCAGGGGTACGAGGTAATAACATGGCTACTATATACAGGGATTACCAGTACCGAGTCGATGTGCAGGTGTACGAGGTAATAACATGGCTATATACAGGGAGTACCAGTACCGAGTCGATGTGCAGGGGTACGAGGTAATAACATGGCTATATACAGGGATTACCAGTACCGAGTCGATGTGCAGGTGTACGAGGTAATAACATGGCTACTATATACAGGGATTACCAGTACCGAGTCGATGTGCAGGTGTACGAGGTAATAACATGGCTATATACAGGGAGTACCAGTACCGAGTCGATGTGCAGGGGTACGAGGTAATAACATGGCTATATACAGGGAGTACCAGTACCGAGTCGATGTGCAGGGGTACGAGGTAATAACATGGCTATATACAGGGAGTACCAGTACCGAGTCGATGTGCAGGGGTACGAGGTAATTTATTGTGCTTCAGTTGATGTGTCTCTACACCCCACTACCCTAAACCAGGTTTTAAGTTGATAAAAAAATAGGGTGTGCACTACCAGGCAGGCACTACCTCCTGTGCCAGAAATGTTCAGACCTCTTGGTAGTGTAGTGCACTTGTGTAGCCTAGGCTACTGAGAGGCTATTGCTATTTGTGCTAGATCATCACCTTTTCTTACGAAGAAAGACATAAAATGTTGTTATATACAATAGCCTGTTTGCAATGACCTGTATGTAGTGTGTATTCTCACTCAAAAGACCACTGCAGGGGACAGGCTATGATATTTATTGTTAGGCCTATATGTAGCCTTCCCTAAAACGGATACCCTTTATAGATAGATGTGTGATGCTTCCACAATAATGAATGCTCTTATCTGAGCTTCGAGGCAGATCCCCCATAGGGCCAGATAAATAATTATTATGAACACACACACACACACACACACACACACACACACACCAGTAATAACAGCATATCAGGGGGTTGGTTGATAGGGGGAAAGGGGGAAGTCCCGCATTAGAACCTCCACCTGATGGCGGTATGAGGCAGTCCCTGTATGAGGCAGAGTGTGTGCGTGGGAGTTCCTCCTTTCGCCATTCCGGAGTATCGCCACACCAAGGAGCGCACTGAGGGAGTCCTGCGAAGAGACCGCCTAGTCCCCTCCAGGCCTCTTCACACCTCTCCACACCATCATCCAGCCACACACGGTTCCCCGGCATGCCCCAGAAGACAGGTATCCGCTCATTATTCCCCCGGAGAACCGCCGCATATCTCCCCAGCAGCCCTGTTTGAAAGATTACGGAGACACCGAGGGATGCTACTGCAGCAAACGCACCCCGCACCGCGAAAATTCTCGACGTCTACCCGAGGAACAGAAACATTTGGTTGGCCCCTGACCGAAGCCCCTGAGGATGTCCGACAGCGGTGCGAACATGAACTCCGACGATCGGCCTGTTAAAAGTACGCACAATTATATAATGATGCTTAGGCCTATGCGTTATTGTTTTTGGGCATTGGCTTTGCATTGGCTGCAAACATGGCTGCACTAATGTGGATATGTGATTGCATGTGTGTGCATACCCTTGTTATTTTCCCCCAATAAAACAACAACAACAACACTTTAGGCTATTGGATGGTGAGTCACTGATGAAAATACAACATAGTCGAGTTATTGATGCCAGTGTTTGATGAATGACAGAAACTGCTGCCTTTTTGAGTCCTCAAAAATATGTTTTAGGCTCTGAATGCCGAGAGGATGATGTGACCTGTGCACTGTAAGGAAACACCCCCATATTTTGTATTATGGGGGATGTCTCTGCGCGCACAGAGAGACTTGGTGATGCTGCATGAGCCGCGCCTGGTGGTGTGTACATGTACTGTTCAGAGTCAGAGCCAGAATACCCTAGAGACATAGAGAGAGACATAGAGAGAGACATAGAGAGAGAGAGAGAGAGAGAGAGCGAGAGAGAGAGAGAGAGAGAGAGAGAGAGAGAGAGAGAGAGAGAGAGAGAGAGAGAGAGAGAGAGAGAGAGAGATATTGGCGTCTCTTTCCAATGAAACATTTCTGGCAGTTTGACGATGACAGCGAAAGGAAGACTCAAAGGTAAAATGATAATTGGTTACATTGTGTGTTTTGCTTTTTTTAGGGATCAATGGGATGTATGTAGGCTATTAGATTTTGATTAAATGGGCAGGTGTCACGAGTTAATACATGGAAGGAACGATGTGAATAGAATATGTTTTGGGACTTGCCATAGGCGACCCTCAACAAATTTTGGTGAGGTCCCCTACGTTGGCGTTATTGGAGTGTTCCTAACCATGACATTAGCTGCTGTGAGAGCTCTATAGCTTGGCCTACATTGTCGATATCTAGATGTATTTTTAGACAGACAAATTTGACTCACATCCCCAGGAAATTGATTCGTTTGATTGTTGTTAGGATGCAACTTGCGAGGTAGAAGAGACTCGATTCGGTTCCATATATGGCTTTAGTATAGGAGCTCATAATGTCATCCATCCTGCACCTATGGTTGTGTTCTTATTTTTGTGGGTTTGAAAAGTAATATGGTCATATGTCGCTTTATTAACGTTTCTCAGTGCTCTCTCACGCCAAATTATGCCTAAAGAAATTATGTGCATCTGCACAAATTGTGTGCTTAAGGACTCACGTCTTTCCCTATCTTATATTTATTAGCCTCCCCAGATTCTTCTTCTGTCTCACTGACAGCCAAATGAGACAAAATGGAGTTTTGGAATGCTTAGTTGCGTATCAGCATATTGTAGCCTATTGCCTTCATTAAGGCAGCATATAATGCTGTTATTGCATCATTGGAGTATGGCATATTTAATGTGTTTATGAAGAGCGGATTTTACGCGTGGGCGGCATCAGACGAGGTGATTGAGGTTCAGCGAGCCTTGTTACACCGTATCCGCACAGATTGTCATGTTTATCGGGATCACAACAACCATGGCAGTGGGTGCACTGTGCACAGAGTCACATGCGACCATCCCCTTTCCTTCATCTGGGAGATTGTCGCGGGTTTCTGGTGTGGAAGAAAAAATGGACGCGGGCTGATAGACACTCGGGCGGGAAAGCCCGGGTTTTCCGTGTAGGGTGCGTTTGCGCGCGTGCGTTTCGCTGGGTGTTGGGTGTATGTGCATGTGCGCCGCGCGTGCACATAAATGTGCATGTTTGTGTGCATGCCTGTGTGTGTGTGTGTGTGTGTGTGTGTGTGTTGGAACGCAGCTGGGCTATATTGCTCAGCTGCAATGGTGAACTAAACAGCAGTCTGACTCTGCACACCCAAACACACATCATCTACCACAATGCCACCGTGAGAATAGAACGTGCCGGAGAGCGACACGTTACAGCATCACAGCGAGAGAGAACATTTTATACGAGAGGAGTGAGCCAAGAGAGGAGAGAGCGTGTGTGTGGGGCAGGCCTATAGTGAAATGAGCACAGTATATAGGCATCGGCCTGTGGATGGTACAGGAGCCCAGACAGTTTGTTTGTTACATCCAGAGATGGGTGTGTGTAAACTACTGTAGATGGATTAGGAGAGCGTGTGATAGGATGGAGGGATGAGGAACATTTGGGAGAGAAAGAGAGAGAGAGCAGCACATTGAGCACAGCACACAGGCAGACGAATGGAGGCACTGGACCAGGACTGAGTGTGGGCCAAGGTACAGAAGATTAATAGACAAGAACAGCTCCAGGACAGAACTAAATACATTTAAAGCTAGAATCCTTAGTTGCTACATCCATTTTTGGATTTAAAAATGAATGATATATACACTGATTCTTTTTGAAGAATATAATTTATAAATGCCTCATGAGCTTAGTTCAACTTTCGTACCCCATCAGAACCCAAAATATAAACTTGTCTCACTCCAATGTTTGTAAACAATGTAAATGTAAATAATCACTAAAAAGCCTCAAAACATGATTATATAATTTTGATACAGTATCTTGGATGGTCAGTCCTTGCATCCATAGCTCTGTCTATGAATTTGAGACTGGTTACATTTCTCCAGGCCCATGCCTCAGCTTTTTACCAAAACAAAGGCTGGGTGTCCACGTTGTTATTGTTTCAATTAAGGATTCTAGCTTTAAAATAAGAAAATATAAATTAACAAGGTCCTGTAATGAAGAAAAACATTCTGCAACCTTACTTGGGTGGCCGGTAGCCTAGCGGTTAAGTGCGTTGGGCTAGTAATTGGAAGGTTGCTGGTTCAAATCCATGAGCTGACTAGGTGAAAGATCTGTCTATGTGCCCTTGCACAAGGCTCTTAACCCTAATTGCTTCTGAATAAGAACGTCTGCTGAATGACTAAAATGATTGGATAAGCCACCATTTTGCTATCCTACTTAACGTATTCAGCACTGTCAGATCAGTGATCTGTAATGAGGTAGGAAGGATGGAAAGATGGAAGGAAAGTAGGATGGATGAGTGGATTTTTCGTTCATGAATACAAGCATGCACACACACACACACAAATGCGTACACACACACATTCACACACCGCTCCTGGCATGGCTCGGGCACTACTTGGAATGTTTTCTTCTAGAGTCCCATACTGTCCCATGTGGTAACCTTGCACCCTGTGGGTGTGTGAATGTGGATGTGTGTGCGTGTGTGTGTGTACAGTAAG
>NC_140016.1:10038375-10065208 GCF_964263955.1 Coregonus lavaretus
GAGAGAGACAAAAAGAGACAGAGAGAAAGAGAGAGAGAGAAAGAGAGAGCGGAAGGCCTACTTGTGAACTAGGCCATTATCTGTGTTAGTACTGGTGGGGCTCTCTGTAGATCCTGCAGAACAATACCTTTATGTGTGTGTTTCTGTGATGCTGCGACTTTATCTATACGTGTGTATTTATGTCTATGTATTTCTGTGTTTGTGTATGTGTGTGCATGCGTGCGTGTATGTGGGTTTCTGCCTCTCTGTGTGTGTGTGTGTGTGTGTGGGTATGTGTTTTTGCCTTTGTGCCTGTGTGTGTGTGAGTCCTCACGTGCAGCTCAGTGCTCTTGCTGTATCTCTCCAGGTCAGTCAGCCCCCTCTCCAGCGGTGCCCTAGGGGCCTTCATTATGTAAGAGGAACACCGCTGCAAAGCGCAGGCCGATAACTCAGCCATACCCGTGCTGAAATAAAGCCTGCTAGACCATCTATAACACAGACAGTACATTCACACACGCACATTGCACACACACACACACACTCCTCTTGCATGCAGAAGAGATGCAGAGAGAGGTGTGACTGAGACCCACTAATGATGGGAGCAGAACAGAGAGGAGGGGAGAGGAGAGGAGAGGAGAGGAGAGGAGAGGAGAGGAGAGGAGAGGAGAGGAGAGGAGAGGAGAGGAGAGGAGAAGAGAGGAGAAGAGAGGAGGGGAGAGAGGAGAAGAGAGGAGAGGAGAGGAGAGGAGAGGAGAGGAGAGGAGAGGAGAGGAGAGGAGAGGAGAGGAGAGGAGAGGAGAGGAGAGGAGAGGAGAGGAGAGGAGAGGAGAGGAGAGGAGAGGAGAGGAGAGGAGAGGAGAGGAGAGGATGAGAGAAGAGAGAAGAGAGAAGAGAGGAGAAGAGAGGAGAAGAGAAGTGATGAGAGGAGGGGAGGGGAGAGGAGAGGAGATCAGGGGAGGGGAGGGGAGGGGAGGGGAGTTGGAGAGGAGAGGAGAGGAGAGGAGAGGAGAGGAGAGGAGAGGAGAGGAGAGGAGAGGAGAGGAGAGGAGAGGAGAGGAGAGGAGAGGAGAGGAGAGGAGAGGAGAGGAGAGGAGAGGAGAGGAGAGGAGAGGAGGGAAGGGGAGATCAGGGGAGGGGAGGGGAGGGGAGGGGAGAGGAGAAGATGGGTGGAGGTAGACAGACAGGTAGATAGATAGCTAGTTATAGTCTCATGTGGCTCAGTTGGTAGAGCATGGCACTTGCAATGCCAGGGTTGTGGGTTCAGTTCCCACGGGAGACCAGTACAAAATTAAAATAAAAGAGTAGTAAATGTATACACTAACTACTGTAAGTCTCTCTGGATAAAAGTGTCTGCTAAATGACAAACATGTAGGTAGCAGGGATTTGTGAGCGGGAAGATTTGAATATACCGGACCCATATGCATTGGGTTTATTGCCCCTTAAGGCGTCCACCCACGGTGCTCAGAATGACAGAAGTCACATTTAGATTATGGTAATGAATCTTAATTGAACATGCAACTCATGTAATGAAGCAGCCAATAAAAAGTCATTTTCAAACATTTTCCAAAATATAATTCTCGGGAAAACACCATTCTTAACAGCACACCTGATAGCGGTTCCATATGTGACAGAGATGGAAATCTCTGTTAGAAACTTAGAAAGAGAGGGAATCTAAAGATGCAACATCTAGGATGGGTTGCTAATATGACTAGGATTGTGCCTTTGGCTTCTCGACAACAAAATAAAGTTGATATTTGTATTTGTATTTATTATGGATCCCCATTAGCTGCTGCCAAGGCAGCTGCTACTGTTCCTGGGGTCCAGCAAAATTAAGGCAGTTATACAATTAAAAAAACATTACAATACATTCACAACAGATTTCACAACATATTAAGTGTGTGCCCTCAGGGCCCTACTATGTTTGTGTTGCTTCACAGTCCCCGCTGTTCCATAAGGTGTATTTTTATCTTTTTTTAAATCTAATTTTACTGCTTGCATGAGTTACTTGATGTGGAATAGAGTTCCATGTAGTTATGGCTCTATGTAGTACTGTGCGCCTCCCATAGTGTGTTCTGGACTTGGGGACTGTGAAGAGACCTCTAGTGGCATGTCTTGTGGGGTATGCATGGGTTTCCGAGCTGTCTGCCAGTACTTCAAACAGAAAGCTTGGTGCATTCAACATGTCGATACCTCTCACAAATACAAGTAGTGATGAAGTCAATCTCTCCTCCACTTTGAGCCAGGAGAGATTGACATGCATGTTATTAATGTTAGCTCTCTGTGTACATCCAAGGGCCAGCCGTGCTGCCCTGTTCTGAGCCAATTGCAGTTTTCCTAAGTCCCTCTTTGTGGCACCTGACCACACGACTGAACAGTAGTCCAGGTGCGACAAAACTAGGGCCCGTAGGACCTGCCTTGTTGATAGTGCTGTTAAGAAGGCAGAGCAGCGCTTTATTATGGACAGACGTCTCCCCATCTTAACTACTGTTGTATCAATATGTTTTGACCATGACAGTTTACAATCCAGGGTTACTCCAAGCAGTTTAGTCATCTCAACTTGCTCAATTTCCACATTATTCATTACAAGATTTAGTTGAGTTTTAGGGTTTAGTGAATGATTTGTCCCAAATACAATGCTTTTAGTTTTTGAAATATTTAGGACTAACTTATTCCTTGCCACCAATTCTGAAACTAACTGTAGCTCTTTGTTAAGTGCTGCAGTCATTTCAGTCTCTGTAGTAGCTGACGTGTATAGTGTTGAGTCATCCGCATACATAGACACACTTGCTTTACTTAAAAGCCAATGGCATGTCGTTAATAAAGATTGAAAAAAGTAAGGGGCCTAGACAGCTGCCCTGGGGAATTCCTGATTCTACCTGGATTATGTTGGAGAGGCTTCCATTAAAGAACGCACTCTGTGTTCTGTTAGACAGGTAACTCTTTATCCACAATATAGCAGGGGGTGTAAACACATACGTTTTTCCAGCAGCAGACTATGATCGATAATGTCAAAAGCCGCACTGAAGTGTAACAAAACAGCCCCCACAATATTTTTATCACCAATTTCTCTCCGCCAATCATCAGTCATTTGTGTAAGTGCTGTGCTTGTTGAATGTCCTTCCCTATAAGCGTGCTGAAAGTCTGTTGTTTACTGTAAAATAGAATTGTATCTGGTCAAACACCATTTTTTCCAAACGTTTACTAAGGGTTGGTAACAGGCTGATTGGTCGGCTATTGGAGCCAGTAAAGGGGCTTTATTATTCTTAGGTAGCGGAATGACTTTTGCTTCCCTCCAGGCCTGAGGGCACACACTTTCTAGTAGGCTTAAGTTGAAGATATGGCAAAGAGGAGTGGCAATATCATCCGCTATTATCCATCCAAGTTGTCAGACCCTGGTGGCTTGTCATTGTTGACAGACCCCCCCCAAAATATTCACCTCTTCCTCATTCACTTTACGGAATTCAAAATTACAATGCTTGTCTTTCATAATTTGGTCAGATATACTTGGATGTGTAGTCAATCAATCAATCAATTTTATTTTATATAGCCCTTCTTACATCAGCTAATATCTCGAAGTGCTGTACAGAAACCCAGCCTAAAACCCCAAACAGCTAGTAATGCAGGTGTAGAAGCACGGTGGCTAGGAAAAACTCCCTAGAAAGGCGAAAACCTAGGAAGAAACCTAGAGAGGAACCAGGCTATGAGGGGTGGCCAGTCCTCTTCTGGCTGTGCCGGGTGGAGATTATAACAGAACCATGCCAAGATGTTCAAAAATGTTCATAAGTGACAAGCATGGTCAAATAATAATCAGGAATAAATCTCAGTTGGCTTTTCATAGCCGATCATTAAGAGTTGAAAACAGCAGGTCTGGGACAGGTAGGGGTTCCATAACCGCAGGCAGAACAGTTGAAACTGGAATAGCAGCAAGGCCAGGCGGACTGGGGACAGCAAGGAGTCACCACGGCCGGTAGTCCCGACGTATGGTCCTAGGGCTCAGGTCTCTCAGTTGGCTTTTCATAGCCGATCATTAAGAGTTGAAAACAGCAGGTCTGGGACAGGTAGGGGTTTCGTAGCCGCAGGCAGAACAGTTGAAACTGGAATAGCAGCAAGGCCAGGCGGACTGGGGACAGCAAGGTGTCATCATGCCCGGTAGTCCTGACGTATGGTCCTAGGGCTCAGGTTCTCAGAGAGAAAGAGAGAACGAGAGAATTAGAGAGAGCATACTTAAATTCACACAGGACACTGGATAAGACAGGAGAAGTACTCCAGGTATAACCAACTAACCCCAGCCCCCCGACACATAAACTACTGCAGCATAAATACTGGAGGCTGAGACAGGAGCGGTCCGGAGACACTGTGGCCCCATCCGAAGAAACCCCCGGACAGGGCCAAACAGGAAGGATATAACCCCACCCACTCCGCCAAAGCACAGCCCCCGCACCACTAGAGGGATATCCCCAACCACCAACTTACAATCCTGAGACAAGGCCGAGTATAGCCCACAGAGGTCTCCACCACAGCACAAACCAAGGGGGGGGGGGGCGCCAACCCAGACAGGAAGATCACGTCAGTAACTCAACCCACTCAAGTGACGCACCCCTCCCAGGGACGGCATGAAAGAGCACCAGCAAGCCAGTGACTCAGCCCCTGCAACAGGGTTAGAGGCAGAGAACCCCAGTGGAGAGGGGAACCGGCCTGGCAGAGACAGCAAGGGCTGTTCGTTGCTCCAGCCTTTCCGTTCACCTTCACACTCCTGGGCCAGACTACACTCAATCATATGACCTACTGAAGAGATAAGTCTTCAGTAAAGACTTAAAGGTTGAGACCGAGTCTGCGTCTCTCACATGGGTAGGCAGACTGTTCCATAAAAATGGAGATCTATAGGAGAAAGCCCTGCCTCCCGCTGTTTGCTTAGAAATTCTAGGGACAATTAGGAGGCCTGCGTCTTGTGACCGTAGCGTACGTATTGGTATGTACGGCAGGACCAACTCGGAAAGATAGGTAGGAGCAAGCCCATGTAACGCTTTATAGGTTAACAGTAAAACCTTGAAATCAGCCCTTGCCTTAACAGGAAGCCAGTGTAGGGAAGCTAGCACTGGAGTAATATGATCAAATTTCTTGGTTCTAGTCAGGATTCTAGCAGCCGTATTTAGCACTAACTGAAGTTTATTTAGTGCTTTATCCGGGTAGCCGGAAAATAGAGCATTGCAGTAGTCTAACCTAGAAGTAACAAATGCATGGATTAATTTTTCTGCATCATTTTTGGACATAAAATTTCTGATTTTTGCAATGTTACGTAGATGGAAAAAAGCTGTCCTTGAAACAGTCTTGATATGTTCGTCAAAAGAGAGATCAGGGTCAAGAGTAACGCCGAGGTCCTTCACAGTTTTATTTGAGACGACTTTACAACCATCAAGATGAATTGTCAGATTTAACAGAAGATCTCTTTGTTTCTTGGGACCTAGAACAAGCATCTCTGTTTTGTCCGAGTTTAAAAGTAAAAAGTTTTCAGCCATCCACTTCCTTATGTCTGAAACACAGGCTTCTAGCGAGGGCAATTTTGGGGCTTCACCATGTTTCATTGAAATGTACAGCTGTGTGTCATCCGCATAGCAGTGAAAGTTAACATTATGTTTTCGAATAACATCCCCAAGAGGTAAAATATATAGTGAAAACAATAGTGGTCCTAAAACGGAACCTTGAGGAACACCGAAATGTACAGTTGATTTGTCGGAGGACAGACCATTCACAGAGACAAACTGATATCTTTCCGACAGGTAGGATCTAAACCAGGCCAGAACTTGTCCGTGTAGACCAATTTGGGTTTCCAGTCTCTCCAAAAGAATGTGGTGATCGATGGTGTCAAAGGCAGCACTAAGGTCTAGTAGCACGAGGACAGATGCAGAGCCTCGGTCTGACGCCATTAAAAGGTCATTTACCACCTTCACAAGTGCAGTCTCAGTGCTATGATGGGGTCTAAAACCAGACTGAAGCATTTCGTATACATTGTTTGTCTTCAGAAAGGCAGTGAGTTGCTGCGCAACAGCTTTTTCTAAAATTTTTGAGAGGAATGGAAGATTCGATATAGGCCGATAGTTTTTTATATTTTCCGGGTCAAGGTTTGGCTTTTTCAAGAGAGGCTTTATCACTGCCACTTTTAGTGAGTTTGGTACACATCCGGTGGATAGAGAGCTGTTTATTATGTTCAACATAGGAGGGCCAAGCACAGGAAGCAGCTCCTTCAGCAGTTTAGTAGGAATAGGATCCAGTATGCAGCTTGAAGGTTTAGAGGCCATGATTATTTTCATCATTGTGTCAAGAGATATAGTACTAAAACACTTAAGTGTCTCTCCCGATCCCAGGCCCTCGCAGAGCTGTGCAGATCCAGGACAGCTAAGCCTTGGAGGAATACGCAGATTCAAAGAGGAGTCCGTAATTTGCTTTCTAATGGTCATGATCTTTTCCTCAAAGAAGTTCATGAATTTATCACTGCTGAAGTGAAAGCCATCCTCTCTTGGGGAATGCTGCTTTTTAGTTAGCTTTGCAACAGTATCAAAAAGAAATTTTGGATTGTTCTTATTTTCCTCGATTAAGTTGGAAAAGTAGGATGATCGAGCAGCAGTGAGGGCTCTTCGGTACTGCACGGTACTGTCTTTCCAAGCTAGTCGGAAGACTTCCAGTTTGGTGTGGCGCCATTTCCGTTCCAATTTCCTGGAAGCTTGCTTCAAAGCTCGGGTATTTTCTGTATACCAGGGAGCTAGTTTCTTATGACAAATGTTTTTCGTTTTTAGGGGTGCAACTGCATCTAGGGTATTGCGCAAGGTTAAATTGAGTTCCTCAGTTAAGTGGTTAACTGATTTTTGTCCTCTGACGTCCTTGGGTAGGCAGAAGGAGTCTGGAAGGGCATCAATGAATTTTTGTGTTGTTTGAGAATTTATAGCACGACTTTTGATGCTCCTTGGTTGGGGTCTGAGCAGATTATTTGTTGCGATTGCAAATGTAATAAAATGGTAGTGTCAGCAGTTGTTACTGGCATGTCATGCCTAAATTTGCTAATCTTGCCAATGAACAAAATAATTAAAGTAGTTGGCAATATCAGTTGGTTTTGTGATGAATGAGCCATCTGATTCAATTAATGATGGAGCTGAGTATGCCTTTTTGCCCAAAATGTCATTTAAGGTGCTCCAAAGCTATTTACTATAATTCTTTATGTCATTTATCTTGTTTCATAGTATAGTTTCTTCTTATTTTTATTCAGTTCAGTCACATGATTTCTCAATTTGCAGTACGTTTGCCAATCGGTTGTGCAGCCAGACTTATTTGCCATTTATTTTGCCTCATCCCTCTCAGCCATACCATTTTTCAATTCCTCATCAATCCATGGGGATTTAACAGTTTTTACAGTCATTTTCTTAATGGGTGCATGCTTAATAGTAACTGGGATAAGCAATTTCATAAATGTGTCAAGTGCAGCGTCTGGTTGCTCTTCATTACACACCACGGACCAACAAATATTCTTTACATAAACAACATAGGAATCACTACAAAACGTATTGTATGACCTCTTATACACTATATTAGGCCCAGCCTTTGGAACTTTGGTTTTCCTAGATATGGCTACTATATCATGATCACTACATACAATTAATTTGGATACTGCTTTAAAGCAAATTATCTTCAGCATTAGTAAAGATGTGATCAATACATGTTGATGATTTCATTCCTGTGCTGTTTGTAACTACCCTGGTAGGTTGACTGATAACCTGAACCAGGTTGCAGGCACTAGTTACAGTTTGATGCTTTCTCTTGAGTGGGCAGCCTGATGAAAGCCAGTGAATATTTAAATCACCCAGAAAATATACCTCTCTGTTGATATCACATACATTATCAAGCATTTCACACATGTTATCTAGATACTGACTGTTAGCACTTGGTGGTCTATAGCAGCTTCCCACCAGGATGGGCTTTAGGTGGGGCAGATGAACCTGTAGGCATATTACTTCAACAGTATTTAACATGAGATCCTCTTTAAGCTTTACAGGAATGTGGTTCTGAATATAAACGGCCACACCTCCACCTTTGGCATTTCTGTATTTTCTGTAGATCTTATAACCATGTTTTTCTACCACTGTATCATCAAAGGTATTATCTAAGTGAGTTTCAGAGATTGTCAGAATATGTCATCTGTTACTAGCAAATTATTGATTTCATGAACCTTGTTTCTATTTTTAGCACTTTTCTGGGATGCTTGATTGCACACTGTGGACTTCCTACTAGGCTACACTGCCTCAGTGCTAACAGTATCACTCTGTTTTATAGGCACATGATTACTGCATAACATAGCTGTGGGATCAGCAGAGGCATTCAGGGCAGTAAGAGGGACACAAATTAGGTTACTAACATTGTGTCTTCCAATGCCCCTGGGATAATGTACATTTGCTGGAGCATTATGACAACTCAGCGACACAATGGTAGGCATTAAATGAGCTGGGCTTGGGTCATTGATAAGTAATTGTCTCAACGCAGCTTTATAATGCTGTGAATGGTAGGTACGTTGGTAGGTAGGTAGGTAGGTAGGTAGGTAGATAGATAGATAGATAGATAGATAGATAGATAGATAGATAGATAGATAGATAGATAGATAGATAGATAGATAGATAGATAGATAGATAGATAGATAGATAGATAGATAGATAGATAGATAGATAGATAGATAGATAGATAGATAGATAGATAGATAGAGGTAGGTAACTATGTATCTATCCTGTAGCTCAGTTGGTAGAGCATGGCGCTTGCAACGGCAGGGTTGTGGGTTCGATTCCCACGGGGGGCCAGTATGAAAAATGTATTCGCTAACTGTAAGTCGCTCTGGATAAGAGCGTCTGCTAAATGACTAAAATAGATAGTAAGTAGCGGCTTACTGTATATGATGTAAATTAAAATAGTCTTTCAATTTCTCCACCTTTTTCCTCTATCCCCCCTTCCTCTCCTATCCCTAGCGGTCCCCTTCCCCCTGAGCCACAGACTCTCCATGAAGGAAGTGTTTGACTGTGAGGGGAAGCCTAGAGTAGACCTGCTCAAAGCCCACCTCACCAAGGAGGGCCGCCTGGAGGAGGTAGTGGCCCTACGCATCATCAATGAGGGAGCCGCCATCCTGCGCCAGGAGAGGACCATGCTGGATATAGAGGCCCCAGTCACAGGTGAGGAGGGAGAGGATGAGAGTGGGGAGGAAGGAGAGGACCAAGCTGGATATAGAGGCACCAGTCACAGGTGAGGAGGGAGTGGGGAGGAAGGAGAGGACCATGCTGGATATAGAGGCCCCAGTCACAGGTGAGGAGGGAGAGGAGGAGAGTGGGGAGGAAGGAGAGGACCAAGCTGGATATAGAGGCCCCAGTCACAGGTGAGGAGGGAGAGGAGGAGAGGAAGAGAGTGGGGAGGAAGGAGAGGACCTTGCTGGATATAGATGTCACAGTCGCTCTGGATAAGAGCGTCTGCTAAATGACGTAAATGTAAATGTAATGTAAAGGAGGGAGAGGAGGAGAGTGGGGAGGAAGGAGAGGACCTTGCTGGATATAGAGGCCCCAGTCACAGGTGAGGAGGGAGAGGAGGAGAGGAGGAGAGTGGGGAGGAAGGAGAGGACCTTGCTGGATATAGAGGTCCCAGTCACAGGTGAGGAGGGAGAGGAGGAGAGTGGGGAGGAAGGAGAGGACCATGCTGGATATAGAGGCCCCAGTCACAGGTGAGGAGGGAGAGGAGGAGAGTGGGGAGGAAGGAGAGGACCTTGCTGGATATAGAGGCCCCAGTCACAGGTGAGGAGGGAGAAGAGGAGAGGAGGAGAGTGGGGAGGAAGGAGAGGACCATGCTGGATATAGAGGCCCCAGTCACAGGTGAGGATGGAGAGGAGGAGAGTGTGGAGGAAGGAGAGGACCTTGCTGGATATAGAGGCCCCAGTCACAGGTGAGGAGGAGAGGAGGAGAGTGGGGAGGAAGGAGAGGACCTTGCTGGATATAGAGGTCCCAGTCACAGATGAGGAGGGAGAGGAGGAGAGTGGGGAGAGTGGGGAGGAAGGAGAGGACCTTGCTGGATATAGATGCCCCAGTCACAGGTGAGGAGGGAGAGGAGGAGAGGAGGAGAGTGGGGAGGAAGGAGAGGACCATGCTGGATATAGAGGCCCCAGTCACAGGTGAGGAGGAGAGTGGGGAGGAAGGAGAGGACCAAGCTGGATATAGAGGCCCCAGTCACAGGTGAGGAGGGAGAGGAGGAGAGGAGGAGAGTGGGGAGGAAGGAGAGGACCTTGCTGGATATAGAGGCCCCAGTCACAGGTGAGGAGGGAGAGGAGGAGAGGAGGAGAGTGGGGAGGAAGGAGAAGACCTTGCTGGATATAGAGGTCCCAGTCACAGGTGAGGAGGGAGAGGAGGAGAGTGGGGAGGAAGGAGAGGACCATGCTGGATATAGAGGCCCCAGTCACAGGTGAGGAGGGAGAGGAGGAGAGTGGGGAGGAAGGAGAGGACCTTGCTGGATATAGAGGCCCCAGTCACAGGTGAGGAGGGAGAAAAGGAGAGGAGGAGAGTGGGGAGGAAGGAGAGGACCATGCTGGATATAGAGGCCCCAGTCACAGGTGAGGATGGAGAGGAGGAGAGGAGGAGAGGAGGAGAGGAGGAGAGTGGAGAGGAAGGAGAGGACCTTGCTGGATATAGAGGCCCCAGTCACAGGTGAGGAGGGAGAGGAGGAGAGGAGGAGAGTGGGGAGGAAGGAGAGGACCTTGCTGGATATAGAGGCCCCAGTCACAAGTGAGGATGGTCAGGAGGAGAGGAGGAGAGTGGGGAGGAAGGAGAGGACCTTGCTGGATATAGAGGTCCCAGTCACAGGTGAGGAGGGAGAGGAGGAGAGTGGGGAGGAAGGAGAGGACCATGCTGGATATAGAGGCCCCAGTCACAGGTGAGGAGGGAGAGGAGGAGAGTGGGGAGGAAGGAGAGGACCTTGCTGGATATAGAGGACCCAGTCACAGGTGAGGAGGGAGAAGAGGAGAGGAGGAGAGTGGGGAGGAAGGAGAGGACCATGCTGGATATAGAGGCCCCAGTCACAGGTGAGGAAGGAGAGGAGGAGAGGAGGAGAGTGGGGAGGAAGGAGAGGACCATGCTGGATATAGAGGCCCCAGTCACAGGTGAGGAAGGAGAGGAGGAGAGGAGGAGAGTGGGGAGGAAGGAGAGGACCAAGCTGGATATAGAGGCACCAGTCACAGGTGAGGAGGGAGAGGAGGAGAGGAGGAGAGTGGGGAGGAAGGAGAGGACCATGCTGGATATAGAGGCCCCAGTCACAGGTGAGGAGGGAGAGGAGGACAGTGGGGAGGAAGGAGAAGACCAAGCTGGATATAGAGGCCCCAGTCACAGGTGAGGAGGGAGAGGAGGAGAGGAGGAGAGTGGGGAGGAAGGAGAGGACCATGCTGGATATAGAGGCCCCAGTCACAGGTGAGGAGGGAGAGGAGGACAGTGGGGAGGAAGGAGAAGACCAAGCTGGATATAGAGGCCCCAGTCACAGGTGAGGAGGGAGAGGAGGAGAGGAGGAGAGTGGGGAGGAAGGAGAGGACCTTGCTGGATATAGATGCCCCAGTCAAAGGTGAGGAGGGAGAGGAGGAGAGGAGGAGAGTGGGGAGGAAGGAGAGGACCTTGCTGGATATAGAGGCCCCAGTCACAGGTGAGGAGGGAGAGGAGGAGAGGAGGAGAGTGGGGAGGAAGGAGAGGACCTTGCTGGATATAGAGGTCCCAGTCACAGGTGAGGAGGGAGAGGAGGAGAGTGGGGAGGAAGGAGAGGACCATGCTGGATATAGAGACCCCAGTCACAGGTGAGGAGGGAGAGGAGGAGAGTGTGGAGGAAGGAGAGGACCTTGCTGGATAAAGAGGCCCAAGTCACAGGTGAGGAGGGAGAAGAGGAGAGGAGGAGAGTGGGGAGGAAGGAGAGGACCATGCTGGATATAGAGGCCCCAGTCACAGGTGAGAATGGAGAGGAGGAGAGGAGGAGAGGAGGAGAGTGGAGAGGAAGGAGAGGACCTTGCTGGATATAGTGGCCCCAGTCACAGGTGAGGAGGGAGAGGAGGAGAGGAGGAGAGTGGGGAGGAAGGAGAGGACCTTGCTGGATATAGAGGCCCCAGTCACAGGTGAGGATGGTGAGGAGGAGAGGAGGAGAGTGGGGAGGAAGGAGAGGACCTTGCTGGATATAGAGGTCCCAGTCACAGGTGAGGAGGGAGAGGAGTAGAGTGGGGAGGAAGGAGAGGACCATGCTGGATATAGAGGCCCCAGTCACAGGTGAGGAGGGAGAGGAGGAGAGTGGGGAGGAAGGAGAGGACCTTGCTGGATATAGAGGACCCAGTCACAAGTGAGGAGGGAGAAGAGGAGAGGAGGAGAGTGGGGAGGAAGGAGAGGACCATGCTGGATATAGAGGCCCCAGTCACAGGTGAGGAAGGAGAGGAGGAGAGGAGGAGAGTGGAGAGGAAGGAGAGGACCTTGCTGGATATAGAGGCCCCAGTCACAGGTGAGGAGGGAGAGGAGGAGAGGAGGAGAGTGGGGAGGAAGGAGAGGATCTTGCTGGATATAGAGGCCCCAGTCACAGGTGAGGAGGGAGAGGAGGAGACGAGGAGAGTGGGGAGGAAGGAGAGGACCTTGCTGGATATAGAGGCCCCAGTCACAGGTGAGGATGGTGAGGAGGAGAGGAGGAGAGTGGGGAGGAAGGAGAGGACCTTGCTGGATATAGAGGTCCCAGTCACAGGTGAGGAGGGAGAGGAGGAGAGTGGGGAGGAAGGAGAGGACCATGCTGGATATAGAGGCCCCAGTCACAGGTGAGGAGGGAGAGGAGGAGAGTGGGGAGGAAGGAGAGGACCAAGCTGGATATAGAGGCCCCAGTCACAGGTGAGGAGGGAGAAGAAGAGAGGAGGAGAGTGGAGAGGAAGGAGAGGACCTTGCTGGATATAGAGGCCCCAGTCACAGGTGAGGAGGGAGAGGAGGAGAGGAGGAGAGTGGGGAGGAAGGAGAGGATCTTGCTGGATATAGAGGCCCCAGTCACAGGTGAGGAGGGAGAGGAGGAGAGGAGGAGAGTGGGGAGGAAGGAGAGGACCTTGCTGGATATAGAGGCCCCAGTCACAGGTGAGGAGAGGTGAGGTATGGGAGAAGAGGTGAAAGGAGGTGGAGAGGTGAAGGGAGGGAGAGAAAGAGGGGGAGTGATGGACCATGAGAAGAGTAAAGGAGGGAGGGAGGGAGGTGGGTAAGGAGAGAAAGGAAGAGAGACACAAGCACCACACACCAAGGAAAGAGAGGGGGAGGTAGGGTTAAAGAGAGAGGTAGGGTTAAAGAGAGAGGTGGGGATAAAGAGAGATGGGGTTAAAGAGAGAGGTAGGGATAAAGAGAGAGGTAGGGTTAAAGAGAGAGGTAGGGTTAAAGAGAGGTAGGGATAAAGAGAGTGGTAGGGTTATAGAGAGAGGGAGGGTTAAAGAGAGAGGTAGGGTTAAAGAGAGAGGTAGGTTAAAGGGAGAGGTAGGGTTAAAGAGAGAGGTAGGGTTAAAGAGAGAGGTAGGGTTAAAGAGAGAGGGAGGTAGATAGGGTTAAAGAGAGAGGTAGGGATAAAGAGAGAGGTAGGGTTAAAGAGAGAGGTAGAGTTAAAGAGAGAGTTAAGGTTAAAGAGAGAGGTAGGGGTAAAGAGAGAGGTAGGGTTAAAGAGAGAGGTAGGGTTAAAGAAAGAGGGTGGGAGGTAGGGTTAAAGAGAGAGAAGGGGATACAGAGAGAGGTAGGGTTAAAGAGAGAGGTAGAGTTAAAGAGATAGGTAGGGTTAAAGAGAGAGGTAAAGTTAAAGAGAGAGGTAGGGTTAAAGAGAGAGGTAGGGTTCAAGAGAGAGGTAGGGTTAAAGAGAGAGGGAGGGTTAAAGAGAGAGGTAGGGTTCAAGAGAGAGGTAGGGTTAAAGAGAGAGAGAGGTAAGGTTAAATAGAGAGGTAGGTAGGGTTAAAGAGAGAGGTAGGGTTAAAGAGAAAGGGGGGTAGGGTTAAAGAGAGAGAGAGGTAAGGTTAAAGAGAGAGGTAGGTAGGGTTAAAGAGAGAGGTAGGGTTAAAGAGAGAGGTAGGTAGGGTTAAAGAGAGGGAGAGGTAAGGTTAAAGATAGAGGTAGGTAGGGTTAAAGAGAGAGGAAGGGTTGAAGAGAGAGGTAGGGATAAACAGAGAGGTAGGGTTAATGAGAGAGGGAGGGTTAAAGAGAGAGGTAGGGTTAAAGAGAGAGGGAGGGTTAAAGAGAGAGTTAGGGTTAAAGAGAGAGGTCGGTTAAAGAGAGGTAGGGTTAAAGAGAGAGGTAGGGATAAAGAGAGAGGTAGGATTAAAGAGAGGTAGGGTTAAAGAGAGAGGTAGGGTTAAAGAGAGAGGTAGGGTTAAAGAGAGAGGTAGGGTTAAAGAGAGAGGGAGGTAGATAGGGTTAAAGAGATAAGTAGGGATAAAGAGAGAGGTAGGGTTAAAGAGAGAGGTAGGGTTAAAAAGAGAGGTATAGTTAAAGAGAGAGTTAAGGTTAAAGAGAGAGGTAGGGATAAAGAGAGAGGTAGGGTTAAAGAGAGAGGTAGGGTTAAAGAAAGAGGGTGGGAGGTAGGGTTAAAGAGAGAGGAGGGGATACAGAGAGAGGTAGGGTTAAAGAGAGAGGTAGGGTTAAAGAGAGAGGTAGGGTTAAAGAGAGAGGTGGGGTTCAAGAGAGAGGTAGGGTTAAAGAGAGAGGGAGGTAGGGTTAAAGAGAGAGAGAGGTAAGGTTAAAGAGAGAGGTAGGTAGGGTTAAAGAGAGAGGTAGGGTTAAAGAGAAAGGGGGGTAGGGTTAAAGAGAGAGAGAGAGGTAAGGTTAAAGAGAGAGGTAGGGTTAAAGAGAGAGGTAGGGATAAAGAGAGAGGGAGGGTTAAAGAGAGAGGTAGGGTTAAAGAGAGAGGGAGGGTTAAAGAGAGAGGTAGGGTTAAAGAGAGAGGTAGAGTTAAAGAGAGAGGTAGGGTTAAAGAGAGAGGGAGGTAGGTAGGTTTAAAGAGAGAGGCAGGGATAAAGAGAGAGGTAGGGTTAAAGAGAGATGGAGGTAGATAGGGTTAAAGAGAGAGGTAGGGATAAAGAGAGAGGTAGGGTTAAAGAGAGAGGTAGGGTTAAAGAGAGAGGTAGTGTTAAAGAGAGAGTTAAGGTTAAAGAGAGAGGTAGGGATAAAGAGAGAGGTATGGTTAAAGAGAGAGGTAGGGTTAAAGAAAGAGGGTGGGAGGTAGGGTTAAAGAGAGAGGATGGGATACAGAGAGAGGTAGGGTTAAAGAGAGAGGTAGGGTTAAAGAGAGAGGTAGAGTTAAAGAGAGAGGTAGGGTTAAAGAGAGAGGTAGAGTTAAAGAGAGAGGTAGGGTTAAAGAGAGAGGTAGGGTTCAAGAGAGAGGTAGGGTTAAAGAGAGAGGGAGGTAGGGTAAAAGAAAGAGAGAGGTAAGGTTAAAGAGAGAGGTAGGTAGGGTTAAAGAGAGAGGTAGGGTTAAAGAGAAAGGGGGGTAGGGTTAAAGAGAGAGAGAGAGGTAAGGTTAAAGAGAGAGGTAGGTAGGGTTAAAGAGAGAGGTAGGGTTAAAGAGAGAGGTAGGTAGGGTTAAAGAGAGAGAGAGGTAAGGTTAAAGAGAGAGGTAGGTAGGGTTAAAGAGAGAGGTAGGGTTAAAGAGAGAGGTAGGGTTAAAGAGAGAGGGAGGGTTAAAGAGAGAGGTAGGGTTAAAGAGAGAGGGAGGGTTAAAGAGAGAGGTAGGGTTAAAGAGAGAGGTCGGTTAAAGAGAGAGGTAGGGTTAAAGAGAGAGGTAGGGATAAAGAGAGAGGTAGGATTAAAGAGAGAGGTAGGGTTAAAGAGAGAGGTAGAGTTAAAATGAGAGGTATGGTTAAAGAGAGAGGGAGGTAGATAGGGTTAAAGAGAGAGGTAGGGATAAAGAGAGAGGTAGGGTTAAAGAGAGAGGTAGAGTTAAAGAGAGAGGTAGAGTTAAAGAGAGAGGTAGGGTTTAAGAGAGAGGGAGGGAGGTAGGTTTAAAGAGATAGGTAGGGATAAAGAGAGAGAGGTAGGGTTAAAGAGAGAGGTAGAGTTAAAGAGAGAGTTAAGGTTAAAGAGAGAGGTAGGGATAAAGAGAGAGGTAGGGTTAAAGAGAGAGGTAGGGTTAAAGAGAGAGGGAGGTAGGTAGGGTTAAAGAGAGAGGAAGGGATACAGAGAGAGGTAGGGTCAAAGAGAGAGGTAGAGTTAAAGAGAGTGGTAGGGTTAAAGAGAGAGGTAGAGTTAAAGAGAGAGGTAGGGTTAAAGAGAGAGGTAGGGTTCAAGAGAGAGGTAGGGTTCATGAGAGAGGGAGGTAGGTCAAAGAGAGAGAGGGGTAAGGTTAAAGAGAGAGGTAGGTAGGGTTAAAGAGAGAGGTAGGGTTAAAGAGAGAGGGAGGTAGGGTTAAAGAGAGAGAGAGGTAAGGTTAAAGAGAGAGGTAGGTAGGGTTAAAGGGAGAGGTAGGGTTAAAGAGAGAGGTAGGGATAAAGAGAGTGGTAGGGTTAAAGAGAGAGGTAGGGTTAAAGAGAGAGGGAGGGTTAAAGTGAGAGGTAGGGTTAAAGAGAGAGGTCGGTTAAAGAGAGAGGTAGGGTTAAAGAGAGAGCTAGGGATAAAGAGAGAGTTAGTGTTAAAGAGAGAGGTAGAGTTAAAGAGAGAGGTAAGGTTAAAGAGAGAGGTAGGGATAAATCGAGAGGCAGGGTTAAAGAGAGAGGTAGGGTTAAAGAGAGAGGGAGGTAGGTAGGTTTAAAGAGAGAGGTAGGGATAAAGAGAGAGGTAGGGTTAAAGAGAGAGGTAGAGGTAAAGAGAGAGGTAGAGTTAAAGAGAGAGGTATGGTTAAAGAGAGAGGGAGGTAGATAGGGTTAAAGAGAGAGGTAGGGATAAAGAGAGAGGTAGGGTTAAAGAGAGAGGTAGGGTTAAAGAGAGAGGTAGAGTTAAAGAGAGAGGTAAGGTTAAAGAGAAAGGTAGGGATAAATCGAGAGGTAGAGTTAAAGAGAGAGGTAGGGTTAAAGAGAGAGGGAGGTAGGTAGGTTTAAAGAGAGAAGTAGGGATAAAGAGAGAGCTAGGGTTAAAGAGAGAGGTAGAGTTAAAGAGAGAGGTAGGGTTAAAGAGAGAGGGAGGTAGATAGGGTTAAAGAGAGAGGTAGAGTTAAAGAGAGAGGTAGGGATAAAGAGGGAGGTAGGGTTAAAGAGAGAGGTAGAGTTAAAGAGGGAGGTAGGGTTAAAGAGAGAGGTAGGGTTAAAGAGAGAGGTAGGGATAAAGAGAGAGGTAGGGTTAAAGAGAGAGGTAGGGTTAAAGAGAGAGGTAGGGTTAAAGAGAGAGGTAGAGTTAAAGAGAGTGGTAGGGTTAAAGAGAGAGGTAGAGTTAAAGAGAGAGGTAGGGTTAAAGAGAGAGGTAGGGTTCAAGAGAGAGGTAGGGTTCAAGAGAGAGGGAGGTAGGTCAAAGAGAGAGAGAGGTAAGGTTAAAGAGAGAGGTAGGTAGGGTTAAAGAGAGAGGTAGGTTTAAAGAGAAAGGGAGGTAGGGTTAAAGAGAGAGAGAGGCAAGGTTAAAGAGAGAGGTAGGTAGGGTTAAAGAGAGAGGTAGGGTTAAAGAGAGAGGTAGGGATAAAGAGAGTGGTAGGGTTAAAGAGAGAGGTAGGGTTAAAGAGAGAGGTAGGGTTAAAGAGAGAGGTAGGGATAAATCGAGAGGTAGGGTTAAAGAGAGAGGTAGGGTTAAAGAGAGAGGGAGGTAGGTAGGTTTAAAGAGAGAAGTAGGGATAAAGATAGAGGTAGGGTTAAAGAGAGAGGTAGAGTTAAAGAGAGAGGTAGTGTTAAAGAGAGAGGGAGGTAGATAGGGTTAAAGAGAAAGGTAGAGTTAAAGAGAGAGGTAGGGATAAAGAGAGAGGTAGGGTTAAAGAGAGAGGTAGAGTTAAAGAGGGAGGTAGGGTTAAAGAGAGAGGTAGAGTTAAAGAGAGAGGTGGGGTTAAAGAGAGAGGTAGGGATAAAGAGAGAGTTAGGGTTAAAGAGAGAGATAGGGTTAAAGAGAGAGGTAGAGTTAAAGAGAGAGGTAAGGTTAAAGAGAGAGGGAGAGTTAAAGAGAGAGGTAGAGTTAAAGAGAGAGGTAGGGTTAAACAGAGAGGTAGGGTTAAAGAGAGAGAGGGGTAGGTAGGGTTAAAGAGAGAGGTAGGGATAAAGAGAGAGGTAGGGTTAAAGAGAGAGGTAGGGTTAAAGAGAGAGGTAGAGTTAAAGAGAGAGGTAGGGTTAAAGAGAGAGGTAGGGATAAATTGAGAGGTAGGGTTAAAGAGAGAGGGAGGTAGGTAGGGTTAAAGAGAGGGGTAGGGATAAAGAGAGCGGTAGGGTTTAAAGAGAGAGGTAGGGTTAAAGAGAGAGGTAGAGTTAAAGAGAGAGGGAGGGTTAAAGAGAGAGGGAGGTAGATAGGGTTAAAGAGAGAGGTAGAGTTAAAGAGAGAGGTAGGAATAAAGAGAGAGGTAGGGTTAAAGAGAGAGGTAGAGTTAAAGTGAGAGGTAGGGTTAAAGAGAGAGATATAGTTAAAGAGAGAGGTAGGGTTAAAGAGAGAGGTAGGGTTAAAGAGAGATGGAGAGTTAAAGAGAGAGGTAGGGTTAAAGAGAGAGGTAGGGTTAAACAGAGAGGTATGGTTAAAGAGAGAGGGAGGTAGGTAGGGTTAAAGAGAGAGGTAGGGATAAAGAGAGAGGTAGGGTTAAATAGAGAGGTAGAGTTAAAGAGAGAGGTAAGGTTAAAGAGAGATGGAGAGTTAAAGAGAGAGGTAGGGTTAAAGAGAGAGGTAGGGTTAAACAGAGAGGTAGGGTTAAAGAGAGAGGGAAGTAGGTAGGGTTAAAGAGAGAGGTAGGGATAAAGAGAGAGGTAGGGTTAAAGAGAGACGTAGACTTAAAGAGAGAGGTAAGGTTAAAGAGAGAGTAGGGTTAAAGAGAGAGGTAGGGTTAAACAGAGAGGTAGGGTTAAAGAGAGAGGGAGGTAGGTAGGGTTAAAGAGAGAGGTAGGGATAAAGAGAGAGGTAGGGTTAAAGAGAGAGGTAGGGTTAAAGAGAGAGGTAGAGTTAAAGAGAGAGGTAGGGTTAAATTGAGAGGTAGGGTTAAAGAGAGAGGTAGGGTTAAAGAGAGAGGGAGGTAGGTCAAAGAGAGAGAGATGTAAGGTTAAAGAGAGAGGTAGGTAGGGTTAAAGAGAGAGGTAGGGTTAAAGAGAGAGGGAGGTAGGGTTAAAGAGAGATAGAGGTAAGGTTAAAGAGAGAGGTAGGTAGGGTTAAAGAGAGAGGTAGCGATAAAGAGAGTGGTAGGGTTAAAGAGAGAGGTAGGGTTAAAGAGAGAGGGAGGGTTAAAGTGACAGGTAGGGTTAAAGAGAGAGGTCAGTTAAAGAGAGAGGTAGGGTTAAAGAGAGAGGTAGGGATAAAGAGAGAGGTAGAGTTAAAGAGAGAGGTAAGGTTAAAGAGAGAGGTAGGGATAAATCGAGAGGTAGGGTTAAAGAGAGAGGTAGGGTTAAAGAGAGAGGGAGGTAGGTAGGTTTAAAGAGAGAAGTAGGGATAAAGAGAGAGGTAGGGTTAAAGAGAGGTAGAGTTAAAGAGAGAGGGAGGGTTAAAGAGAGAGGGAGGTAGATAGGGTTAAAGAGAGAGGTAGAGTTAAAGAGAGAGGTAGGGATAAAGAGGGAGGTAGGGTTAAAGAGAGAGGTAGAGTTAAAGAGGGAGGTAGGGTTAAAGAGAGAGGTAGAGTTAAAGAGAGAGGTGGGGTTAAAGAGAGAGGTAGGGATAAAGAGAGAGTTAGGGTTAAAGAGAGAGATAGGGTTAAAGAGAGAGGTAGAGTTAAAGAGAGAGGTAAGGTTAAAGAGAGAGGGAGAGTTAAAGAGAGAGTTAGGGTTAAAGAGAGAGGTAGGGTTAAACAGAGAGGTAGGGTTAAAGAGAGAGAGGGGTAGGTAGGGTTAAAGAGAGAGGTAGGGATAAAGAGAGAGGTAGGGTTAAAGAGAGAGGTAGGGTTAAAGAGAGAGGTAGAGTTAAAGAGAGAGGTAGGGTTAAAGAGAGAGGTAGGGATAAATTGAGAGGTAGGGTTAAAGAGAGAGGGAGGTAGGTAGGGTTAAAGAGAGGGGTAGGGATAAAGAGAGAGGTATGGTTTAAAGAGAGAGGTAGGGTTAAAGAGAGAGGTAGAGTTAAAGAGAGAGGGAGGGTTAAAGAGAGAGGGAGGTAGATAGTGTTAAAGAGAGAGGTAGAGTTAAAGAGAGAGGTAGGGATAAAGAGAGAGGTAGGGTTAAAGAGAGAGGTAGAGTTAAAGTGAGAGGTAGGGTTAAAGAGAGAGATATAGTTAAAGAGAGAGGTAGGGTTAAAGAGAGAGGTAGGGTTAAAGAGAGATGGAGAGTTAAAGAGAGAGGTAGGGTTAAAGAGAGAGGTAGGGTTAAACAGAGAGGTATGGTTAAAGAGAGAGGGAGGTAGGTAGGGTTAAAGAGAGAGGTAGGGATAAAGAGAGAGGTAGGGTTAAATAGAGAGGTAGAGTTAAAGAGAGAGGTAAGGTTAAAGAGAGATGGAGAGTTAAAGAGAGAGGTAGGGTTAAAGAGAGAGGTAGGGTTAAACAGAGAGGTAGGGTTAAAGAGAGAGGGAAGTAGGTAGGGTTAAAGAGAGAGGTAGGGATAAAGAGAGAGGTAGGGTTAAAGAGAGACGTAGACTTAAAGAGAGAGGTAAGGTTAAAGAGAGAGTAGGGTTAAAGAGAGAGGTAGGGTTAAACAGAGAGGTAGGGTTAAAGAGAGAGGGAGGTAGGTAGGGTTAAAGAGAGAGGTAGGGATAAAGAGAGAGGTAGGGTTAAAGAGAGAGGTAGGGTTAAAGAGAGAGGTAGAGTTAAAGAGAGAGGTAGGGTTAAATTGAGAGGTAGGGTTAAAGAGAGAGGTAGGGTTAAAGAGAGAGGGAGGTAGGTAGGGTTAAAGAGAGGGGTAGGGATAAAGAGAGAGGTAGGGTTTAAAGAGAGAGGTAGGGTTAAAGAGAGAGGTAGAGTTAAAGAGAGAGGGAGGGTTAAAGAGAGAGGGAGGTAGATAGGGTTAAAGAGAGAGGTATAGTTAAAGAGAGAGGTAGGGATAAAGAGAGAGGTAGGGTTAAAGAGAGAGGTAGAGTTAAAGTGAGAGGTAGGGTTAAAGAGAGAGATAGAGTTAAAGAGAGAGGTAGGGTTAAAAAGAGAGGTAAGGTTAAAGAGAGATGGAGAGTTAAAGAGAGAGGAAGGGTTAAAGAGAGAGGTAGGGTTAAACAGAGAGGTAGGGTTAAAGAGAGAGGGAAGTAGGTAGGGTTAAAGAGAGAGGTAGGGATAAAGAGAGA
This sequence comes from Coregonus lavaretus, assembly GCF_964263955.1. Taxonomy (NCBI): domain Eukaryota; kingdom Metazoa; phylum Chordata; class Actinopteri; order Salmoniformes; family Salmonidae; genus Coregonus; species Coregonus lavaretus. Next base: position 10,059,675 of record NC_140016.1, read on the forward strand.
GGTAGGGTTAAAGAGAGACGTAGAGTTAAAGAGAGAGGTAGAGTTAAAGAGAGAGGGAGGTAGATAGGGTTAAAGAGAGAGGTAGAGTTAAAGAGAGAGGTAGGGATAAAGAGAGAGGTAGGGTTAAAGAGAGAGTAGGGATACATCGACAGGTAGAGTTAAAGAGAGAGGTAGGGTTAAAGAGAGAGAGAGGTAGGTAGGGTTAAAGAGAGGGTTAGGGATAAAGAGAGAGGTAGGGTTAAAGAGAGAGGTAGGGTTAAAGAGAGAGGTAGAGTTAAAGAGAGAGGGAGGTAGATAGGGTTAAAGAGAGAGGTAGAGTTAAAGAGAGAGGTAGGGATAAAGAGAGAGGTAGGGTTAAAGAGAGAGGTAAGGTTAAAGAGAGAGGTAGGGTTAAAGAGAGAGTTAGAGTTAAAGAGAGAGGTAGGGTTAAAGAGAGAGGTAGGGATAAAGAGAGAGGTAGGGTTAAGGAGAGAGGTAGTGTTAAAGAGAGAGGTAGAGTTAAAGAGAGAGGTATGGTTAAAGAGAGAGGTAGGGCTAAAGAGAGAGGTAGGTAGGTTTAAAGATAGGTAGGGTTAAAGAGAGAGGTAGGTACGTTTAAAGAGAGGTATGGTTCAAGAGAGAGGTAGGGTTAAAGAGAGAGGGAGGTAGGTTTAAAGAGAGAGGGAGGTAGGGTTAAAGAGAGAGAGAGAGAGGTAGGGTTAAAGACAGAGAGAGGTAGGGTTAAAGAGAGAGGGAGGTAGGGTTAATGAGAGAGGGAGGTAGGGTTAAAGAGAGAGAGAGGTTGGGTTAAAGAGAGAGGGAGGTAGGGTTAAAGAGAGATTACAATTCAAATGCATTTACATCTGTCATAATGAGTAATTCATTGGCCATATTGTCTTTGGCTTAATCATAACTGTTGTGCTGAATGTCAATTAATTGATGGAATCAATCGCCTTTAGATTTTCCTCAATAATAGCAGTGCTTTGTCAATATCTACAAAACAATCTCCCTGCCAATAATATGGTGAACTGAACTGAATTGAGAGAGTGATGGGAAGTGGGGAAGGGAGGTGCTGACAGAGGAACAGAACATGGTTTGGCAGATAAACAGAGAGAGTAATGATGAAAGCCGATAAAGAGAGAAGGGACTTGTGTAGCTGCCTGTAGCCTACATTAAAGACCAGCGAAAAGGCTGTGTTTTAGTTTTGACTTGTGTAGCTACTGGTAGCTTTGGTGTGTGTGTCTTTCTCCATGGAAATGGTAGCTGTAAGATAATTCCATGACAGCACACATCCCACACACACAGTGAGAGAAGAGAAGGTAGCTAACTACTCTGTGGTTTTCACAGTTACTGCTAGTCCCTAGAGAGAAGAGGTGGTAGGCAGGCTACAGGCAGGCTACAGGCAGGCTACAGGCAGGCTACAGGCAGGCTTCACACACACACACACAGCAGCCATTACGCTTCATCTCTCTAACGCTCTATGCTGTTTGTTCTGTAGGAACATATGACAGTAAGGAGAAAGTGTAGTGGTGGTAGTGCCACTGTCAGAGTAGGGCTTTTTTTATTTGACAATTTACATTATCATGGAATTTACTAGAAAAAATAAGAGAAAGGGTTGATGTTTACCTTTCTGCTTTGTTGTCACTTCCAGAGACTGGTTGTAAATATATGCAGGTTGTTATCAATTGTAAGACTAGATGAAACTAAAGTAATATATGCAGGTTGTCATCTATTGTAAGATGAAACTAAAGTAATATATGCAGGTTGTCATCTATTGTAAGATGAAACTAAAGTAATATATGCAGGTTTTCATCTATTGTAAGATTAAACTAAAGTAATATATGCAGGTTGTCATCTATTGTAAGATTAAACTAAAGTAATATATGCAGGTTGTCATCTATTGTAAGATTAAACTAAAGTAATATATGCAGGTTGTCATCTATTGTAAGATTAAACTAAAGTAATAGGAATGTGATTCTGTAGTACTGAGGTTGTGTGTTTAACATTGTTGTGTTTGAGGTTGTATGTTAGTCTAACCATAGAGACCCTTCTAATTACTAGAATGATTCTAATTCCTAATTCTATGAGTGTAACGTTGTTGTAACGCTGTGTTTCAGTGTGTGGAGACATCCACGGTCAGTTCTTTGACCTGATGAAGCTGTTTGAGGTGGGCGGTTCCCCCGCGACGACGCGCTACCTCTTCCTAGGGGACTACGTGGACCGGGGCTACTTCAGTATTGAAGTGAGGGCACACTACAGTACCTAGTACACACTATCTAGTACACACTATCTAGTGCACACTACCTAGTCCACACTATCTAGTGCACACTACGTAGTCCACACTATCTAGTGCACACTACCTAGTCCGCACTATCTAGTGCACACTACGTAGTCCACACTATCTAGTGCACACTACCTAGTCCACACTATCTAGTGCATACTACCTAGGGAAACAATACCCTGCATATTTCCTAGGGACACACTACATAGTGCACACTAGCTACTGCATACTTACCTAGAGGCACACTACTTTCTGCATACTAAGAAGTGTTTAACCAGGTAACTTTGAATCTAGGACTTTGAGCCTGACATCAAATGAGTAGCTAACTGGTCATTTTTTCCTCAGAGCTGTACTGTTACTGACGGATCTTTCTGTGTTCTCTCTCGCCTCTCTTAGTGTGTGTTGTATCTGTGGTCGTTGAAAATCCTCTACCCAAAGACGTTATTTCTTCTACGGGGAAACCATGAATGTAGACACCTGACAGAATATTTCACTTTCAAAACTGAATGTGAGTATTTGCCCACTGGGCACAGACGTCAATTCATCGTCTACACTCTTAGATTTTATTTTTCTAAAAGGGTTCTTTGGCTTTCCCCATAGGAGATACCTTTTTGGTTCCAGTTAGAACCCTTTTTGGTTTCAGGTAGAACCGTTTTGGATTTCATGTAGAACCCTCTGTGGAAAGGGTTCTTCATGAAACCCAAAAGGGTCCTACCTGGAGCCAAAAAGGGTTCTTCAAAGGGTTCTCCTATGGGGACAGCCAAAGAACCATGTTAGGTTCAAGATAGCACCTTTTTTTCTAAGAGTGTATTCCACGTTGGTTCAACATAATTTCCTTGAAATTAGGTAGAAACGTTGATTCAACCAGTGTGTGTCCAGTGGGTGTGTTCTCTCCCTCTTCCTGTATCCTCCCTTTCCTCCCCTCCCTTAATACTAGCTTTGTCACGATCGTCGGGAACAGATGAGGACCAAGGCGCAGCGTTGCAGACGAACATACTCTTTATTAGTGATACACGACCAAAACAACAAAACAATAACGTGACAGTCAACGGTCTAACACAAACCAACTAGAACAAGATCCCACAACTATTGTGGGAAAACAGCCTCTATAAATATGGCTCCCAATCAGAGACAACCAGCAACAGCTGACACTCGTTGCCTCTGATTGGGAACCACTCTGGCCAACACAGAAATACAAAACTAGATCGTGAACATAGAAACAAAACACATAGAAACTACACACCCTGGCTCAAACTATAGAGTCCCCAGAGCCAGGGTGTGACAGTAGCCCCCCCCAAAGGCGCGGACTGCGACCGCGACTCAACAAAACCCAAACAGGGGAGGGCTGGGTGGGCATTCCTCCTCGGAGGCGGTTCCGGCTCCGGGCTTTCCCACCCCCCTCCAATAATCCTCCCGTAACGCCCCTGGTCCGGTCTGGCCCCGCTGGCTGGAGCTGGACTGGACATCGAAGGAGCGGATTGCTTAAGCTCCGGTGTGGAGCAGCTGACCGGTACCTGATCAGGCACCGGTGACCCAGGCACGGGTTGTGCCGGACTGACGACGCGCACCCCTGGCTTGGTGCGTGGAGCAGCAACGGGCCGGACCGGGCTGACGATGCGCACCCCTAGCTTGGTGCGTGGAGCAGGAATGGGCCGGACCGGGCTGACGATGCGCACCCCTGGCTTGGTGCGTGGAGCAGGAACGGGCCGGACCGGGCTGACGATGCGCACCCCTGGTTTGGTGCGTGGAGCAGCAACGGGCCGGACCGGGCTGACGATACGCACCCCTGGCTTGGTGCGTGGAGCAGGAACAGGCCGGGCCGGGCTGGCGACGCGCACCGTAGGCTTGGTGCGAGTGGCAGGAACAGACCGGGCCGGGCTGGCGACGCGCACCATAGGCTCGGTGCGGGGAGCAGGAACAGGCCGGACCGGGCTGGCGACGCGCACCATAGGCTCGGTGCGGGGAGCAGGAACAGGCCGGGCCGGGCTGGCGACGCGCACCATAGGCTTGGTGCGGGGAGCAGGAGCAGGCCGGGCCAGGCTGGCGACGCGCACCATAGGCTCGGTGCGGGGAGCAGGAACAGGCCGGGCCGGGCTGACGACACGCACCACAGGCTCGATGCGAGGAACAGGAACAGGCCGGACCGTACTGGGGACACACACCACTGGCCCTACGCAGGGATCAGGAACGGGCCGGACCGGACTGGTAACACACCCCAGTACCTCTCGCCGTGCCTCCACACTTTCCCTCTCCTCTGTGACCAGTGGCCCCCTTAACCTGGCGGCCTCCTCTGCACACCCGCTGGACCGCTCCATCACGGCCTCCTGCTGCCCCGTCGTCCACGGCGTGAGCCCCCCCCTAAAAATTTTCTGGGGGTCTCTCCTCCCCGTGGACCAGGCCTCCCTAGTTCTCGCCAGACTCTCACCTCTCTGCTCTTCACTTGGCTTGGCCCAGTCGAGACTCTTAATCCACTGCTCCATAGTCCAACCTCTCTGCTCTTCACTTGGCTTGGCCCAGTCGAGACTCCTACTCCACTGATCCCAAGTCCTTCCTCTCTCCTCTTCACGCTGCTTGGTCCAGTTTTGGTGGGATCTTCTGTCACGATCGTCGGGAACAGATGAGGACCAAGGCGCAGCGTTGCAGACGAACATACTCTTTATTAGTGATACACGACCAAAACAACAAAACGATAACGTGACAGTCAACGGTCTAACACAAATCAACTAGAACAAGATCCCACAACTATTGTGGGAAAACAGCCTCTATAAATATGGCTCCCAATCAGAGACAACCAGCAACAGCTGACACTCGTTGCCTCTGATTGGGAACCACTCTGGCCAACACAGAAATACAAAACTAGATTGTGAACATAGAAACAAAACACATAGAAACTACACACCCTGGCTCAAACTATAGAGTCCCCAGAGCCAGGGTGTGACAAGCTTCCTGGCTTCTCCGTTGTTTCATCTCTCACATCCATTTCTCATCCAATGCTCATTCCATCCTCTCATCCATCCATCCTCTCTCTCTCTCTTCCCATCCTCCCCTCTGTCTCTCCTCTGGTTTTGGATCACAGTGCCCCGTCAGAGAACAGGTGATTACCAGGAAATTAATTTGGCCCTTAATGATTGGCCCAGGGACGTAGTCTGCTGTGTGTGATTGGCCAGGGGACGAGGAGTCTAATTTCCCCTGATGCTTATGGCGAATAGTGGTCGCCCTCAATTACCATCTGCTGTGTGTGTGTGTGTGTTTGTGTGTGTGTGTGTGTTAGAGA
>NC_140016.1:10065408-10155908 GCF_964263955.1 Coregonus lavaretus
ACAGGTTCAAGGAGCCTCCAGCATTCGGGCCCATGTGTGACCTGCTGTGGGCCGACCCGCTCGAGGACTTTGGCAACGAGAAGACACAAGAGTACTTCGGCCACAACACAGTCAGGGGCTGCTCCTACTTCTACAGGTAATCACAGGTTTTAACATGACAATGCACACAGACACCAATACGGATACACACGCACACACTTGCACTCAGACACTCGCACACCCGCATTCACACACCACACACACACACACACACGTCCGGAGCATCTTTAGGTGTGATATACAGGAGAAAGGTGAGGAACAAAGTACTGGATGTGAGATGAGAAATGTGTTGTACTAGTAGACTACAAGCTGCTTCAGAGATCCAACAACCAAAGAATAATTGGGATTTGTGTAACAGCTGTAATATTGGCCAGTTATCTCACAGAACCACACACATGTTTCAGCTTAAACCATATCCCACAATCCCTAGGGAGACTGCACCATTCTGTTTCCATGACGACTGGCTACTACTGCTAGATTGGGGATTGATATTAAGATACAGTGAGGGAAAGAGAGCTTGAGAGAGAGGGGGAGTGAGGGAGAAAAAAGAGATGAATAAAATGAGAGACCAGAGGAATGGAGTGATGAATAGTTGAGACGGTCGTCATAATATGGTGCTATACAATATGGAGCCCACACTACAGTCTACTGAGAGAAAAATACACTGCGCTCCTACTACTACCTGTCCAGACCTATGGCTGTCTCGATGGGGTGCCACAGGGTTCAATTCTCGGGCCGACTCTATTCTCTGTGTATATCAATGATGTCGCTCTTGCTGCTGGTGACTCTCAGATCCACCTCTACGCATACGACACCATTTTGTATACATCTGGCCCTTTATTGGACACTGTTAACAAACCTCCAAACGAGCTTCAATGACATACAACACTCCTTCTGTAGCCTCCAACTGCTCTTAAACACTAGTAAAACTAAATGCATGCTCTTCAATCGAACGCTGCTGGCACCCGCCCACCCGACTAGAATCACTACTCTCGACGGGTCTGACCTAGAGTATGTGGACAACTACAAATACCTAGGTGTCTGGTTAGACTGTAAACTCTCCTTCCAGACTCACATTAAGCATCTCCAATCCAAAGTTAAATCTAGAATCGGCTTCCTATTTCGCAACAAAGCCTCCTTCACTCATGCTGCCAAACATGCCCTCGTAAAACTGACTATCCACCGATCCTTGACTTCGGCGATGTCATTTACAAAATAGCCTCCAACACTCTACTCAGCAAATTGGATGTAGTCTATCACAGTGCCATCCGTTTTGTCACCAAAGCCCCATATACTACCCACCACTGTGACCTGTACGCTCTTGTTGGCTGGTCCTCACTACATATTCGTTGCCAAACCCACTGGCTCCAGGTCATCTATAAATCACTGCTAGGCAAATCCCCGCCTTATCTTAGCTCATTGGTCACCATAGCAACACCCACCCGTAGTATGCGCTCCAGCAGGTATATCTCACTGGTCATCCCCAAAGCCAACACCTCCTTTGGCCGCCATTCCTTCCAGTTCTCTGCTGCCAATGACTGGAACGAACTGCAAAAATCTCTGAAGCTGGAGACTCTTATCTCCCTCACTAACTTTAAGCATCAGTTGTCAGAGCACCTTACCGATCACTGCACCTGTACACAGCCCATCTGAAATTAGCCCACCCAACTACCTCATCCCCATATTGTTATTTATTTTGCTTATTTGCAACCCAGTATCTCTATTTGCACATCATCTCTTGCACATCTATCATTCCAGTGTTAATACTAAATTGTAATTATTTTGCACTATGTCCTATTTATTGCCTTACCTCCATAACTTGCTACATTTGCACACACTGTATATATATTTTCTGTTGTATTTTTGACTTTATGTTTTGTTTACCCCATATGTAACTCTGTGTTGTTGTTTTTATCGCACTGCTTTGCTTTATCTTGGCCAGGTCGCAGTTGTAAATGAGAACTTGTTCTCAACTGGCTTACCTGGTTAAATAAAGGTTAAATAAAAAATAAATAAAAAAATAGATGTTTCTGCTGTTCATTTTGGGCTCAATGATGACCCCTGGTGGTCATTCAATGTAAGCTGTTTCAGAGTAGGCATACTATCCCAGTCTGTAAAATGCAGGGTTGTTCAGAATAGAAACTCTCTCTCTCTCCAGTTACCCTGCCGTGTGTGAGTTTCTACAGACCAACAACTTGTTGTCGGTCATCAGAGCACATGAAGCGCAAGATTCTGGGTAAGAGAAGCCCTACTTCTTCTTTGGTTATTGACAAAACACTGTTATTCTTCACATGGCAAGTGACAGGGTGACAGTAAAGGACTCTAATTTAATGTATTATGTTTAAAACATTCACCTGTCTACCCCAGTGTGTGTTGATCCGGGGCTGGAGATGTGGGTTAAGTGTTTGGGGGGTGGGGATAGGGGTTGTTATGTCAACCAAAACAGCAGCATAAGGTTTCATAATCAAATCAGTCCATTTATAATCACAGCTATCCATAGTCAAGGCTAACCTTAACCACACAACAACCATATCTTTAACCCTACACCCAATCTATGTAATCCTAACCCTAACCCTAATCCTAATCTGTATTCCCTGACTGTGTCCCTGTTCAGGTACCGGATGTACAGAAAGAGTCAGACTACAGGCTTCCCCTCCCTCATCACCATCTTCTCAGCACCTAACTACCTGGACGTCTACAACAACAAAGGTTAGACGCGTACACGCACACACACACGCACACGTGTACACGCACACACACGCGTACACGCACACACGCGTACACGCACACACACACCAGTAGGCTATCAGTGTGTAACAGTCCTCTCTCATTCTCTCATAGCGGCGGTGCTGAAGTATGAGAACAATGTGATGAACATCCGTCAGTTCAACTGTTCCCCTCATCCCTACTGGCTGCCCAACTTCATGGACGTCTTCACCTGGTCCCTGCCCTTCGTTGGAGAGAAAGGTGGGAAAAACGACTAGACGTATTACAAACACCAGAATAATATGTTCTCTGAATATGTTCTCTCTCTTATTTTGTCTCTGTCTTTGCCTGTCTTTCTCTCTCTCTTTCTCTCGCTCATATTGACTGTGCCCCCTCTCTCTCTCTCTCTCTCTCTCTCTCTCTCTCTCTCTCTCTCTCTCTCTCTCTCTCTCTCTCTCTCTCTCTCTCTCTCTCTCTCTCTCTCTCTTTCTATCTTTCCACAGTGACAGAGATGCTAGTGAATGTTCTCAGTATCTGTTCAGATGATGAGCTCATGGAGAATGATGGAGAGGAAGAGGTCTATGATGGTAATCATACCTTTATAGAGCTTGCCAGCTTGTAGTCCTAAAAACCAATGAGTTACCTCTGGTCCGTTCAGGGGGAAAGAATAGGGTTTTAGGAAAAAATGCCAAAAATAAGGTCTTAGGTTAACACAGGTTTAGGAGATCTTATACGTGTTGATTGGTTGGTTCCAGTTCACTATTGTTATGTCAATATAACCTTCCTTTTCACGTTCTTTTGATTGGTGTCCTGTGTTTTACACCTCTGTGATTGGTTGCTTCCAGCCAATGCAGCGGCGGCTAGGAAAGAGGTGATCAGGAACAAGATCCGTGCCATCGGGAAGATGGCCAAAATGTTCCAAGTTTTACGGTGAGTGAGCTTCAGTGTGTGTGTGTCTGTGTGTGTGTGTGTGTGTCTGTGTGAACAATTGCGTAGGTCTCTGTGTATGAGCATATTTTTTTTGTATGTGTGTGCGCAGATGCATGTGAGAGTGTGTATGCTAGTGTGTGTGTGTCTGTGTGTTTTTAATCCTCTATGTGTGTGTGTATCTGTGTTTTAGGGAGGAGAGTGAGAACGTATTGACCCTGAAGGGACTGACACCCACTGGCATGCTGCCCAGCGGAGTTCTGTCAGGAGGCAAGCAGACTCTGCAGAGCGGTGAGTACACACACACACACACACACACACACACACACACACACACACACACACGTACACACACACACACACACACACACACACACACACACACTCACACACACATTCCCACTTTCTCACACACATTTGCATACACACACTATCTATATACACACACACTATCTATCTATCCACCCCTCTCTTTTCCTTCCTTTCCTTTCCTCTGTCACCCTCTCTCACTCTCTCTCTCTCTCTCTCTCTCTCTCTCTCTCTCTCTCTCTCCCTCTCTCTCTCTATCCCATGTTCGTCCTCTGTCACCCTCTCTCTCTCTCTCTCTCTCTCTCTCTCTCTCTCTCTCTCTCTCTCTCTCTCTCTCTCTCTCTCTCTCTCTCTGTCTCTTTATCTCTCTGTCTCTTTATCCCATGTTCATCCTCTGTCACCCTCTCTCTCTCTCCCTCTCTCTCTCTCTCTATCCCATGTTCGTCATCTGTTACTCACCACGTCAGTCAGTGTCACCCTCACCTCACTACTGCTGAGGAGTACTAATAGCCTGGTATGTGTGAGTGTGAGCTAACGCTAGCTACCAAACATGCTAACATGCTAACACCAAACGCCCTCTGCACTGAAGGCTGCAGTGCCGCTCTAAGGGTTTTGCATGAATAACCCTCACCCTCCTCCCTCTTTCTCTCTCCCTCACTTTCTCCTTCACTCTCTATCTTTCTCACACTCTCACTCCCTCTCTCTCTTTCTCTCTTTCTCTCCATCCTCAGCTACCATTGAGGCCATTGAAGCCATCGATCCTGTTGAGGACGCAGAAGGTAAATTCCACTCATGCATCAACAATGAGAGTAAGCGAGTGAGTGTGTGAGAGAATGAAAGAGGTTGAGAAAGAGGCGGATGAGGCATGGCGATCCATCTACGCCATACACTTACCCACAATGCATTGAGCTCTTCTAACAGCACAGCTCATGGTGAAGCCTGACTGCTCTTATTCTTTCTCCTCACGCACGCACGCGCGCACGCACGCGCGCGCGCGCACGCACACACACACACACACACACACACACACACACACACACACACACACACACACACACACACACACACACACACACACAGACACACAGACACACACACACTGCCCTCTACACACTCCACACACAAACACATACACACTCCCCTCTATATATTCCCCACACACACACTCCCCTCTACACACTCCTCACACACACACACACACACACACACACACACACACACACACACACACACACACACTCCCCTCTACACACTCCTCACACACACACACAAACACACAAACGGTAAAACAGTGGCTAAACATGAGTGTGTATCGGCTGGGGGAGGACTCTGATCCTATGATAACTCTAACATCGTCCCTACACAATGACATCATCCCTACACAACCTCTGCTATTTGCTTTCGGTACAATAACATGTGCTGTGTGGAGCCTGTGGAGTTTTGCATTGGAAAAGTGAGGTTCCATGATGATACACATTGTTAACACATGAACACTACAATCTTTATGTAGACTGTCAGTCGCTTGTAGGCTACTGTTGAATCTTGATACTTATAAGTCTGGAAGAATAGGGATTGTTAGTGTGTAAATTATGTCTGTAAGTGTTCAGTATATTTTGTTTGTGTGCTCTGTTTGTACTGGCCTAGCTGTTGTGTGTATTTATAAGGCTTGTGTGTAGTAACTAGTAGGGTTGGGCGGTATCCAGATTTTCATATCGTCATACCGTCCTTTCTCATCCCGGGATATACGGTATTACCGGTTTAATACACAAGGGGGTGCCAAAAAAAGCTAAAAAGCCCATTGAGTGTCTATTACCAGAATGCTAACAAAATTAGCACAGGTAATAGCGAATTTCCATGGAGGCTGCTAGCTAAATATGCTAACGAGCGCAAACAAAAATAAATTAATTGCAAAGAAAGGCAATCCAGCTCATAAAGGTATACATACAGTGCATTCGGAAAGTATTCAGACCCCTTGACTTTTTTCACATTTTGTTACGTTACAGCCTTATTCTAAAATTAATTAAATAAATAAAAATCCTCCTCAATCTACACACAGACTATTTGCATTGACCCCCCCCCCTTTTCTTTACGCTGCTGCTACTCGCTGTTTATTATCTATGCATAGTCACTTTACCCCTACCTACATGTACATATTACCTCAATTACCTCGACTAACATGTACTATTTTTTTACATTTTAGTCATTTAGCAGACGCTCTTATCCAGAGCGACTTACAGTTAGTGAGTGCATACATTTTTTCATCCCCCCGCACATTGACTCGGTACCGGTAACCCCTGTATATAGCCTCTTTATTGTTATTTTATTGTTGCTCTTTTATTTTTTACTTAGTTTATTTAGTAAATCTTTTTCTTAACTCTTATTTGTCTTAAAACTGCATTGTTGGTTAAGGACTTGTAAGTAAGCATTTCACGGTAAGGTCTACACCTGTTGTATTCGGCACATGTGACAAATGAAATGTGATTTGATTTGATTTGAATACCCCATAATGACAAAGCGAAAACTGGTTTTTAGAAATGTTTGCAAATGTTTTCAAAATAAAAAACGGAAATACCGGATTTACATAAGTATTCAGACCCTTTGCTATGAGACTCAAAATTGAGCTCAGGCGCATCCTGTTTCCATTGATCATCCTTGCAATGTTTCTACAACTTGATTGGAGTCCACCTGTGGTAAATTAAATTGATTGGACATGATTTGGAAAGGCACACATCTGTCTATATGAGGTCCCACAGTTGACAGTGCATGTCAGAGCAAACACCAAGCCATGAGGTCGAATAAATTGTCAATAGAGCTCCAAGACAGGATTGTGTCGAGGCACAGATCTGGGGAAGGGTACCAAAAAATTTCTGCAGGATTGAAGGTCCCCAAGGACACAGTGGCCTCCATCACACTGACAGAGCTCCAGAGTTCCTCTATGGAGATGGGAGAACCTACCAGAAAGACAACCATCTCTGCAGCACTCCACCAATCAGGCTTTTACGGTAGAGTGGCCAGACGGAAGCCACTCCTCAGTAAAAGGCACATAACAGCCCGCTTGGAGTTTGCCAAAAGGCACCTAAAGAACTCTGACCATGAGAAACAAGATTCTCTGGTCTGATGAAACCAAGATTGAACTCTTTGGCCTGAATGCCAAGCATCACATCTGGAGGAAACCTGGCGCCATCCCTACGGTGAAGCATGGTGGTGGCAGAATCATGCTGTGGAGATGTTGTTCAGCGGCAGGGACTGGGAGACTAGTCAGGATCGAGGGAAAGATGAACGGAGCAAAGTACAGAGAGATCCTTGATGTAAACCTGCTCCAGAGCACTCAGGACCTCAGACTGGGGCGAGGATTCACCTTCCAACAGGACAACAACCCTAAGCACACAGCCAAGACAACGCAGGAGTGGCTTCAGGACAAGTCTCTGAATGTCCTTGAGTGGCCCAGCCAGAGCCCGGACTTGAACCTGATCTAACATCTCTGGAGAGACCTGAAAATAGCTGTGCAGCGACTCTCCCCATCTAACCTGACAGAGCTTGAGAGGATCTGTAGAGAAGAATGGGAGAAACTCCCCAAATACAGGTGTGCCAAGCTTGTAGCGTCATACCCAAGAAGAATCGAGGCTGTAATCACTGCCAAAGGTGCTTCAACAAAGTATTGAGTAAAGAGTCTGAATACTTATGTAAATGTCATATTTAAGTTTTTTATTTTTAATACATTTGCAAAAATGTCTAAAATCAAGATAGCAGCTGTACAGACTTCTCAAACATGGCAGAAAGCTAACACAACATGATGCCCGTCTCCTTATTAATTCAGCCACTTACTGAGATAATGCAACCCTTAACTTTAACTTGCTAGTTAATGCAGAATGCTGCGTTTTTCACACAGAAACAATATAAAACGCATAAGAAATATCTTTCTGCATTTTGTAAACGCAGATCTAAAATGCTTCTTATTGTAATTTCTGCTCGGTATCAGACTAATGTTGTGCTTCAGTTGCACTTCTCCACTCGGATGACAGAGCTCTGACTGATGTGTAGCTACTTTTCTCTGGTACTTTTCCGTTTAGACTGCTTTTCTCCGGTATAATACAAGATTAAGTTTAAGCAAAACATTAGGAAATGTAGCTGGCTATATTCTTTCTATGATAAACATTAGAAATATGATGGCCATGCATCGTTTTTCCAAAAAAGACCTTGCTTTTTCAGTGTAAGCTCATTTACTTGTGCGGCTGCCAGACAAATAGCGTTACACTTCTGTTGTCATCTGATAAAAATTAAGCTATTTTCTGCCGAATGTGTTGCACTAATGTATACTGAACTAAAATATAAATGCAACTTGCAACAATTTCAACTACTTTACTGAGTTACAGTTCATATAAGAAAATCAGTCAATTGAAATACATTCATTAGGCCCTAATCTATGGATTTCACATGACTGGGCAGGGGCGTAGCCATGGGTGGGCCTGGGAGGGCATAGGGCCACCCACTTGGGAGCCAGGCTCAGCTAATCAGTATGAGTTTTTCCCCACAAAAAGGCTTTATTACAGACAGAAATACTCCTCCGTTTTATAAGCTGTCCGGGTGGCTGGTCTCAGATGATCCCACAGGTGTAGAAGCTGGATGTGGAGGTCATGGGCTGGCGTGGTTACACGTGGTCTGCGGTTGTGAGGCCGGTTGGACGTACTGCCAAATTCTCTAAAACGACGTTGGACACAACTTATGCTAGATAAATTAACATTAAATTCTCTGGCAACAGCTCTGGTGGACATTCCTGCAGTCAGTATGCCAATTGTGCGCTCCCTCAAAATGTAGACATCTGTGGCATTGTGTTGTGACAAAACTGCACATTTTAGTGGCCTTTTATTGTCCCCAGCACAAGGTGCACCTGTGTAATGATCATGCTGTTTAATCAGCTTCTTGATATGCCAAACCTGTCAGGTGGATGGATTATCTTGGCAAAGGAGAAATGCTCACTAACAGGGATGTAAACAAATATGTGCACAAAATTTGAGAGAAATAAGCTTTTTGTGTGTCTAGAAAATTTCAGGGATCTTTTATTTCATCTCATGAAACATGCTATAGTGCTATAAAGAACACTTTCCTAAGGTTCTATAAAGAACGTGAGTCATAAATAACCGTCACTGGCCATAGTCATATTTAACATGTAATGGCATAACACAACTGATAGACTGGAATGACACTCTCAATCACGGTTGAAACGGAGCTGTGAGCAAACCAAGCTCCAAAATATTCGAATGAGCCGACGCCCCTACATTTTAATTGTCACTAAAAGAGGAAAGAACCCTTTTCTGAACTGCAAAGAACTACTGAATGGCTCAAACAATTCTTTGAGTCATTATGGTCCCACATAGAACCATCACGCTTCCCAAAGAACACTCATTTCTTAGTGTGTAGCAACTGCATTGTAACTACATTGTATGTGTGTATTACATGTGTGTGTAATTGTGTTGTGATCTGTCTCCCCAGCGATCCGAGGCTTCTCTCCTCAACATAAGATCAATAGCTTTGCGGAGGCCAAGGGTCTGGACCGGATCAACGAGCGCATGCCCCCCCGCCGTGACGCCGTCAACAGTGTGGGTCTGTCCATGGGCCGTATGAACATGGGGGAACCCAACGGCACTGACAACAACAGCAATATACAGGGATGAGGCACACACACACACATTTAAACACTAATTCATACACACTCTGAAACACACACATAGATATGAAGTACATACACAAACATACACACATTTACATTTACATTTTAGTCATTTAGCAGATGCTCTTATCCAGAGCGACTTACAGTTAGTGAGTGCATACATTTTTTTCTTCATACATTTGACTTACACATACTCACAAATACACACTTACGCTTAAATACACTTGATTTAAACATAAAGTACACACACATACAGTTGAAGTCGGAAGTTTACATACACTTAGGTTGGAGTCATTAAAACTTGTTTTTCAACCACTCCACACATTTCTTGTTAACAAACTATAGTTTTGGCAAGTCGGTTAGGATATCTACTTTATGCATGACACAAGTAATTTTTCCAACAATTGTTTACAGATAGGTTATTTCACTTATAATTCACTGTATCACAATTCCAGTGGGTCAGAAGTTTATGTACAATACGTTGACTGTGCCTTTAAACAGCTTGGAAAATTCAAGAAAATGATGTCAAGGCTTTAGAAGCTTCTGATTGGCTAATTGACATAATTTGAGTCAATTGGAGGTGTACCTGTGGATGTATTTCAAGGCCTACCTCAAACTCAGTGCCTCTTTGCTTGACATTATGGGAAAATCAAAAGAAATCAGCCAAGACCTCAGAAAAAGAATGGTAGACCTCCACAAGTCTTGTTCATCCTTGGGAGCAATTTCCAAACGCCTGAAGGTACCACGTTCATCTGTACAAACAATAGTACGCAAGTATAAACACCATGGGACCACGCAGCCGTCATACCGCTCAGGAAGGAGACGCAGTCTGTCTCCTAGAGATGAACGTACTTTGGTGCGAAAAGTGCAAATCAATCCCAGAACAACAGCAAAGGACCTTGTGAAGATGCTGGAGGAAACAGGTACAAAAGTATCTATATCCACAGTAAAACGAGTCCTATATCGACATAACCTGAAAGGCCGCTCAGCAAGGAAGAAGCCACTGCTCCAAAACCGCCATAAAAAAGCCAGACTACGGTTTGCGACTGCACATGGGGACAAAGATCGTACTTTTTGGAGAAATGTCCTCTGGTCTGATGAAACAAAAATAGAACTGTTTGGCCATAATGACCATTGTTATGTTTGGAGGAAAAAGGGGGTGGCTTGCAAGCCGAAGAACACCATCCCAACCGTGAAGCACGGGGGTGGCAGCATCATGCTGTGGGGGTGCTTTGCTGCAGGAGGGACTGGTGCACTTCACAAAATAGATGGCATCATGAGGAAGGAAAATTATGTGGATATATTGAAGCAACATCTCAAGACATCAGTCAGGAAGTTAAAGCTTGATCGCAAATGGGTCTTCCAAATGGACAATGACCCCAAGCATACTTCCAAAGTTGTGGCAAAATGGCTTAAGGACAACAAAGTCAAGGTATTGGAGTGGCCATCACAAAGCCCTGACCTCAATCCTATAGAAAATGTGTGGGAAGAACTGAAAAAGTGTGTGCGAGCAAGGAGGCCTACAAACCTGACTCAGTTACATCAGCTCTGTCAGGAGGAATGGGCCAAAATTCACCCAACTTATTGTGGGAAGCTTGTGGTAGGCTACCCGAAACGTTTCACCCAAGTTAAACAATTTAAAGGCAATGCTACCAAATACTAATTGAGTGTATGTAAACTTCTGACCCACTGGGAATGTGATGAAAGAAATAAAAGCTGACATTTCACATTCTTAAAATAAAGTGGTGATCCTAACTGACCTAAAACAGGGAATTTTTACTAGGATTAAATGTCAGGAATTGTGAAAAACTGAGTTTAAATGTATTTGGCTATGGTGTATCTAAACTTCCGACTTCAACTGTACTTATACATACACTTAAACACAAAACATACAGGACACACAAGTCAACATATACCCTTATACAGTGATGGTACACACATCATCCTCCTCCTCCCCCTACCCCGTCCTGTTGCTGCCCAGCCCATCTCTCCACCAGTGTGGCAAGACTGTGCCATGGATGGTTGATGCGTCCTACTGGACAAACTGTACTGCAGGTTCCATCACTACCTGACCTGGTCACACACACTACTGCAGGCCCCTGACCTGACCACCTGACCGCACCACACTACTGCAGGCCCCTGACCTGACCACCTGACCGCACCACACTACTGCAGGCCCCTGACCTGACCACCTGACCGCACCACACTACTGCAGGCCCCTGACCTGACCACCTGACCGCACCACACTACTGCAGGCCCCTGACCTGACCACCTGACCGCACCACACTACTGCAGGCCCCTGACCTGACCACCTGACCGCACCACACTACGGAACACTCTACTGGAAGTTCTGGAACACTCCAATGCAAAACAAAGAGCTACTGTTCTGTTCTCATTGTGTAGTGGGGGTGACTGGGTGACAGATGTTACCTTTCTGTTGTGTTGGGGGCAGAGGGAGGGGGGTGGGGGGGATTGGGGAGGGGAGGCATGGGGTGAGAGGTCAACGGGGGCTGAGGTGGCATGCGGGAGAGGGACTTTTTCAGTTTCCTCTTCTCATTTTAAAACAGGAAGTTGTGTTGTCAGCCCGGTTGGTGGTTTACTTCATTAACTTTATTTTATAAGATAGCTAGATAGATAGAGAGATGGACTGGATGGTTGTCATGACGTCCATGGGAGTTTATTTGTGTGTGCTTGTGTCTGCGTTTGCGATTGTGTGAGTGAATGTGTTGTCTGTACGGGTGAAATTTTAATGGCATTTTCATATGCAAACATACAAGGTTGTGCTATCAAACATATTTTGCTACTAGTACTATATGACAATAACAGGACATTGAAATGAAGCATATTATTTATTAACTTCAAGGAAAAGACAATGTTGTCAGAAGGTTAAAATTGCAGTCTTATTACTTGAGTGTTTTCTCTCGATCTTATTTTATAAGCCAATATGCTCCACTGGTCAGTTAGTCAGAACTGAGGTGTGTGACCCACCGTTAATTCACACAGAGTTCACAGTACACTCAATACACCCCAGGCAAACGCTGCCTCTAAAGTCAGATAAGTAAAACTGACCTTACATCAGTTTTAGGGGCGACGTCTGTCTATTCCAATCTTATGTTCTATTGCTGCCAAAACTGATCTTATTTCACATTTAAGGGCAACTTTTTACCACTTTTACCTATTCCACTTGCTGGGACTAGCTACACTTTTTATGTTATATTGCTGCCAAGTCAATAATAGAAATAGAAAGCATAGAATGGACACCTGTAACAGAGATTGACATTTTGAAATAATTTTGAAATGTTTTGCTGGCATGCAATCAGAATCAGCAATGAGTGAAGTCCATTCTATGCGTTCCATTTCTATGGTGTCCTCTTAATTTGCTGTCCAGTAGCCTATAACCTGAGCTGGCTGCACTGGAGGAAGTCCCTATACTGTATATGATGTTGTGTTCTACCTTGAAATGAAGTGTTTTTGGCTGAGTGTGAGCAGTGGCTAACAGAAGTCAACAGAAGGTTATTTATTTGTAAAGCATTTATAAACGCATCAGTGCATGCAGTTAAGTTATTTGATAATAATAATAATAATAATGTGAAATTTGATTTGTGCCGTGTTTCAGTATGGTAAATTCATTTTTTCTTGCTTCGAATTAACTAAAGGATAATATTTATTTAGTAAAACGTTTATTTTGTAATTTTTGTTATTTTTTGTGTGATTTTGTTATTGTTATTATTATGTTTTTCATGACTGTATTATGAGTTCATTTATTGTTTTATTTTGATGCTGTACAGAATGGAAGCTTGTATGAGGTGAAATGCATTGTGACTCTATCTCTCCTCTCTTCTCTGTTGATGTACAGGAGTTGCTTTTAAACCTACAATAGCGTGAATGAATGACCATGCTATAAAGAGACAGACTTCCATTCAGGCAGCCAAAGCATGATTGCATGCTAAACTCATCTGTAAAAGCAGACACAGTTACAGAATTTTTGTCTCTCACATTTCAAAGGAAAAATGTACTCTCTAAATTATATTCTTGTTATTTAATATTATTATTATTCTATTTATAATTAACATTATTCTTAAGCTCTCTGCTGGTTGCTCTCACGTTTTGCTGATCCTTGTTTGGTCTCATTGTGCTTTATTTTGAGAGGTGAACTTACTGGAGACCTCGTGCCATGTAGTTTGTGCCATGGCTCTCTCTCTCTCTCGGACTCCCTTATCACACACACTGTAAGCATGCCCCATGGGACAAACCACTTTTTTTACTCTTGAATAAAATATGCATGAACCTTTGGCTTTGACTACCTTTATTTCCTCCGTCGGTCACAGACACACACGCACACACACCACATATACACTGAGTATACCAAACATTAGGAACACCTTCCTAACATTGAGTTGACTCCAATGCTTCCCACAGTTGTGTCAAGTTGGCTGGATGTCCTTTGGGTGGTGGACCATTCTTGATACACACAGGAAACTGTTGAGCCTGAAAAACTCAGCAGCGTTGCAGTTCTTGACACAAACATTTTACATTTTTACATTTTAGTCATTTAGCAGACGCTCTTATCCAGAGCGACTTACAGTTAGTGAGTGCATACATTATATATTTTTATTTTTTCATACTGGCCCCCCGTGGGAATCGAACCCACAACCCTGGCGTTGCAAACGCCATGCTCTACCAACTGAGCTACAAACCGGTGCGCCTGGCACCTACTACTATACCCAGTTCAAAGGCACTTAAATATTTTGTCTTGCCCATTCACCCTCTGAATGGCACACACATCCACGTCTCAATTGTCTCTAGGCTTAAAAATCCTTCTTTAACCTGTCTCCTCCCCTTCATTTACGCTAATTGAAGTGGATTTAACAAGGGATATCAATAAGGGATCATAGCTTTCACCTGGTCAGTCTATGTCATGGAAAGAGCAGGTGTTCTTAATGTTTTGTACACTCAGTGTATGTTCTCTAATTGCCGTCTGATGGAGAACGCTCCCTCAGTAGATCACACACAATAACTGCAACTGTTATCTATTACAGTACATGCCTCTTCCACCACTCCCTGTTCCACTACTGTTATATATTACAGTACATGCCTCTTCCACCACTCCCTGTTCCACTACTGTTATATATTACAGTACGTGCCTCTTCCACCACTCCCTGTTCCACTACTGTTATATATTACAGTACATGCCTCTTCCACCACTCCCTGTTCCATTACTGTTATCTATTACAGTACATGCCTCTTCCACCACTCCCTGTTCCATTACTGTTATATATTACAGTACATGCCTCTTCCACCACTCCCTGTTCCATTACTGTTATCTATTACAGTACATGCCTCTTCCACCACTCCCTGTTCCACTACTGTTATATATTACAGTACATGCCTCTTCCACCACTCCCTGTTCCACTACTGTTATCTATTACAGTACATGCCTCTTCCACCCCTCCCTGTTCCACTACTGTTACCTATTACAGTACATGCCTCTTCCACCACTCCCTGTTCCACTACTGTTACCTATTACAGTACATGCCTCTTCCACCACTCCCTGTTCCACTACTGTTATCTATTACAGTACTGGACTAAGCAACTGGACTAAGGAGACTGTAGCTCTATTGAAAATCACTCTTCCTGGCTCTTCCACAAATGTTTCCAGGCATGATGTGGATGGGGTCCACTCCATCCAGGGAATACATTTTAATTTGATTCATGAATTGAAAAGTGCCTGTTATTTTCTGTAATATCTTTAGGCTACCTAGGCCAGGATTCCACACCTGGATAGGGACCGTGACTTGCAGTGCTGTGCAGTGATGTGCTGTGCTGTGTAATAACACTGTAATAAGGTTTGAGTGGACTTGAGAGAGGTGGGTTAACTGAAACTCGTTACATCACCTCCCCAACAGGTTATCACAAGAACACATACTGTATGGTTCATCAGACATGTGGCAGTTGTACAGTGTTTTTAAACAGGGAAAAGTCTGGTTATAAAAACTTCCTCCTACGCTTACACCCATGCCTCTTCCACCACTCCCTGTTCCACTATTGTTATCTATTACAGTACATGCCTCTTCCACCACTCCTTGTTCCACTACTGTTACCTATTACAGTACATGCCTCTTCCACCACTCCCTGTTCCACTACTGTTATATATTACAGTACATGCCTCTTCCACCACTCCCTGTTCCATTACTGTTATCAATTACAGTACATGCCTCTTCCACCACTCCCTGTTCCACTACTGTTACCTATTACAGTACATGCCTCTTCCACCCCTCCTTGTTCCACTACTGTTACCTATTACAGTACATGCCTCTTCCACCACTCCCTGTTCCACTACTGTTATCTATTACAGTACATGCCTCTTCCACCACTCCCTGTTCCATTACTGTTATCTATTACAGTACATGCCTCTTCCACCACTCCCTGTTCCATTACTGTTATATATTACAGTACATGCCTCTTCCACCACTCCCTGTTCCACTACTGTTACCTATTACAGTACATGCCTCTTCCACCACTCCCTGTTCCACTACTGTTATATATTACAGTACATGCCTCTTCCACCACTCCCTGTTCCACTACTGTTACCTATTACAGTACATGCCTCTTCCACCACTCCCTGTTCCACTACTGTTACATATTACAGTACATGCCTCTTCCACCACTCCCTGTTCCACTACTGTTATATATTACAGTATGTGCATCTTCCACCCCTCCCTGTTCCACTACTGTTACATATTACAGTACATGCCTCTTCCACCACTCCCTGTTCCATTACTGTTATCTATTACAGTACATGCCTCTTCCACCACTCCCTGTTCCACTACTGTTATCTATTACAGTATGTGCATCTTCCACCCCTCCCTGTTCCACTACTGTTACATATTACAGTACATGCCTCTTCCACCACTCCTTGTTCCACTACTGTTACCTATTATAGTTCAGCAACGCCTCTGTGTGGAATGTATTATGTTTGTTTGCACATGCTTTAAATCTCCCTTCCTATTGTGGTGTCTCAAAATATGTTGCTAATTATGCTGTGATGATAAGAAGTCCGCTTACACTGTACTTTGATTATAAAGGTTTATTGTATCAAAGATCACAGTATCAATTTACAGACATCTGCAGATATCTGGAGAACAACGGCCCAATCTGTTAATATGTTGTTTTTCTCCTTCTTTGTTTAAGACATGGTATTTATATCCTATGTGACATAGTATGGCGTGATTTTAATAAACCAATCCCCGGCTTTCACATATCTCCAAATGTGCTCTATTCCAAGAAACCTATGTAGCAATGCTTTTCCAAATGCTTCAGCAAAGCAGAGTAAAGTTCATCTATTACACCATTTGCAAACATCAGCAAAATCAATAGACCTTCAGACACTACATATTTCCCCCCTTCGAGACTAATTAAGTCTCGAAAACAAAAAGAATAGGATTATGACAAATAACTATTTTTGTTCTTGAGTAACTTCAGCAATAAACCATAATTTATGGAGAGTAAACACATGTTTATATAGACACATTTTTGTATGGGGTGTAAATAAATTGTTATGGAGTGTAAGAGCGAAAAACCTGTCTGGCAGCTTTCATTCCAAATATCCATCAGTCAATCAAGACAGGAAAATTCTCTCACGGCCCCTCTGCCCTAGGCGACCACCTAAGTACTCCAGATCAATTCATAAATCTTTATCAATGCATTTTAAGCTATGATGCAATTGAATACACATGAAAACCTCAGCAAACAAAATACAATCAAAAATGTCCACATTCAGGCTGGTCGACCCATCGGACCCTCCTGTGGATTCTCTCTGTCCCTGCCTAGACCCAATATCCCTAAGCTTCAACGAAATAAACAAAAACATCTGAGGTCCCCACATGTACCCAACAACAGAAAACATAATTATTAAAAAATTAATACAGAAAGAA
The DNA here is from genome assembly GCF_964263955.1 of Coregonus lavaretus. Taxonomy (NCBI): domain Eukaryota; kingdom Metazoa; phylum Chordata; class Actinopteri; order Salmoniformes; family Salmonidae; genus Coregonus; species Coregonus lavaretus. The sequence continues at coordinate 10,082,992 of NC_140016.1, forward strand.
TATAACACTGGAATGTAGTCCACTACACTGCAGCTCCTCCACAGTGTCGACTTTCAATGCGACGTCGATGATGGAATCTGAACATTTCCACACCTTCCTTGTTCCACTTCCTCCAGTCCATTCATATTGTCCATGTTTGAGTATTTGAATCCCTCTACATATTCCCCCATAAGCTTCTGGAAGAAAAGAAAAGACCAAACAGTATCTTTTGCAAAACAACACATTCAAATTAAAACATCAATATCAGCAATAATATAAGAATGATATATAAGATTATATATAAAATGAATCACATTCCATTTCCCCCCTTTGATTCATAAGAAAATACTAAATATCACAATAATATAATTATCCCACAATCAGATATTCCAAATTTCCTAGAGTTATTTCAACCCTAGTTTTCATAACATTTTAATCTGACTTTTTTCCAAATTTTTATTTTATTTTTATTTTTTCAAAAACCATTTCACTGATTTATTCACAAAACTCTTTCCCATTTTCTGAGGACATTAAATCGGGAAATTCCCACCTGCTTATGACTTCTTTACACAAGAACTTTGCAACCGACTGAGCATCTTTTAGCTTAGTTGGACATCTTATGCACCTCTTGGTATATGAATGTAACCAAGAATATCAGTCACACATTTTTCAGACAGATTGTGCACCTACCTATGACATAGTCAACCTATTCAAGAAAATATGGTTCCCAAAATCATACTCCTTTGAGATTATTCTAATCTCCCCTCTTGCAACATTAGCTAACCCATAACTTCCTAAATCATCATGGTTTCTCCAAAACAATAATTGATTGCTACTCTAAGGATTTTTTTTTTCATTGTCTTCAAAACCCTTCCTTTCGAAAGTCCTTCAATTTATGGTTCAATCCCTTGGATTGCTTCATCTTTCAATGGATACTGATTCTTCCAAGGAGGTCTGGCTCCTCGTCGAAGTTCAACTTTCACCTCAATTGAGCTGATTTCACAAATCCAATATCAGTACTACTTTGATATCACAAACATTCTTGAACTTTTTGCAACATCTTCTCTTTCATAGGGTCTGAATCCATCTTCACACTGCAAATAGATTAATCTGTCATCCATACAGCTTGTGGCTCTCCTTGTCCTTGAGCCGAAATCATGATTTTGAAAAATCGATGATCTTCACTCCTCCAAATCCCTGTCCTAATTAGTTGATTTCACATAGTGAGATGTGTAACCTCTTCAGGCTGAACACAGATAAAAGCAGTTCCGCTATCCATCATCACTTCCCATAGTCCATTGTTTATTTTCACTTCAATTGTTGGGTCTTTTTCCCTAACTGGTGCTACAAGCTGAAACCCCACTTTCGGATCTTCTAGGCACCCCTAGAATCCTTGCTCATATAAGGGTTCACCTGTCCTCCAGATGATCTTCACTTGCTCCTGTATCTTCCTCTGAAATTCTTTCTTTCCAGAAACTATCTATGGATATGAAACAACTTGTACCACTAGTTGTGGCTGGTACAATTGCAGTTGACCTGGTTCGGTTGAAGCTGTGGCAGTGATTGTTGATTTGGTTTACACTGATTCTGCATAACCAGAGCTTGTTTCTTCTCCTTCTTATTCTCCACCAGTTGTATTTGATTGAGTTTTCTGAGAGTTTCTTGGTCCTGTTCTTTCTGGTTGTGTTCCTTTTTCTGGTACAGATCCACTTGATGGGCTATATGATCTGTATAGACACCTTTTGTCATGCTCCCAAGTCCAACCACCTCTGCCAGTTTGCTCCTTACTGGTGAGGGCAGTCCCATCTGTAGTTTAGCTCTCAATATTGACTGCTCAATTTGACTCACATCTGGATCATTTCCGGTAATATTTCTCCACACTTGATGAACTCTTGACACATAGGCTCTCTGATTTTCTTGTTGTCCTAGTGGGTCAATCAGAATGTTGTCAGGATGCACATTTATTGGAAACGTATCTTTCAGTGCTCTCCACAGCCGATTTCTACTTGCAGCCAACAATTCAGGGTCGTTCACTGCAGTCCCCACATATCTATGAAGTCCAGCTCTCTGAAAAATGTATTCCATGCCTGGAATCCCAAGGAGATTAGCCAAAAGTCTCTTAATGTCTCCTATGGCAGACTGTGTTCCCACCGTAATTTCTTCCAACTTTGAAATCCAAGGATATGCTCCATCTTGAAGAGTAGGCAGCTTCTCAAGTATATCTGACATATCGGTATTCTGCAAAGGCTTATATTCTAGGTTTTGTCCTCGAATGATCACTGGCATCATCTTCTTACTTGTGCTCCCTTGTCTTGGCCTCAATGTATACTTCTTCTCCAATTCTTGGGATCCTTTTCAGCATTTTTTTCTTCTGTATCTTCAGCTTCTTGAGTTGTTCTTCCAGCTCTCTTACTTCTTCTAAATTATTGGCCAGGTATGATACGCATCGGTCTATATCTCTTTCTATTTCTTCTGTGCTAATCATTGTAGGATAAAATCCTCTTGAATATGAAGCACCTTTAATCTCCAAATCTTTATCGCTTTCTCCATCTTCACTTTCATCAGAGATCGAATCTCTAGTATCCTTCTTCTTCCTTCAACTTCCATCACCCCTTCTTTCCTCTCTTGCCAACTTCCTTCTGATCACAGAGTCATATCCACCCTTGATCTCTTCTCAGTCACTCTGATCATCATCATCATCATCTTCTTCAAGTTCCATCCTCCTGAACCTCACTCCACCCTTAGTTTCCAGACATCTCGTTTTCTTCCTACTTTTGGAGTTTGGATTCATCTTTATGGTCGTTTCTGCTTGTCCTCTCTCTTTTATTCGTTCATCTTCATCTCTGATGCAATAATCACCCTCCTGAATGATCACTGGAAGCTGAGGATAGACGTCCTTAAACTTGACTTCTTTCTCATAAGGTGGGGGTGTTTTTGCTGAATCCATATGTGAGAAAGGTGTATTGACTTCTGCCATTAGTTTTTCTGTCACCTTCACCTCTTTTGCCATTTTCTCTGTACCTCTGTCTCTCTTATCTTTTGTATCTTTTATCAGTTTTTGTTCTTCATTTTCAAACAGCTTAAGAACACCCAGCTCTCTTTGTCTCTTTTCTTTACGTTGTTGTCCTTTTTTTTCCTTCTTTTGATCTGCCTTATATGTGGATACAAGCACTTGCATTATCTTGATGACGTCTGGGTTAAGAGTCCCTTCCACTGGCCATGGTTGTTCAATGTCAGGCCAACGTTTATTCAATTTTTCAGATAATCTTGCAATACCATTAACTAGAGGATTACTATTCTGTACTACATCAAGAGGAGTAATTGCTTTTGTAGTTTTGATGTCCTTTTTCCCCATTGTAACGACTCTGTTATATGTTTCCCCTTTATTTTTATTTTTTTTAAAGTAAAAATAGTTAATTAATCAATTAATCAATTAATTAATCAATATATCAATTTATTTTATGAATTTATTTTACCAAATTATTGATTAGTGGCAATCTTACCACATCTGATCAGGAAAAGTAAAGGAAAGTAGTCAACTTCAGAGCAATCCAAAAAGAAAAGACCTGTAATCCAGCAACACTACAGCACTCATAACCCAATTGCTTAATAAGCACCCAATTACCTTAATTTTACAGAATAATGTCAATGCTGGATTTCCAACACAACTCTAATCAAAACAAGTCATTCACAAAAACTCTAATGTGCAATTATCAATTACATCAATTCATCAGTCTGTTGCCAAGTTCCTGCAAAATGGTCACAACATGAAATATCCTATGTATACACAATGTATGTATTATATCCTGTAAGGGAAAGTAGGTTTTGTGGATAAGAACAGTACTGGCCTTGATTGGACTGGATTGTTGTCGCTTGATGTACTGGTCAGCACCTCCTCTCTCTCTCTCTATCTCCTCCTTCTCATCGTCTCTCACATGACAGAAGAACAAAGAAACAGACAATAATTTAGTATTTTATGCATACTTATGTTCACATTCACGCTAAGAAATAAGCAAACAGCTTAACTCAGGAATATTATAATAGCGCAATAACGTTTTATTTTATTAATTTATTTTATTATTATTATTTTTTAATCCATCAACATATCTCTCATTTATCAATTCAATCAAATAGTTTCATAGTTAAACACCAGCCACTTATCAAACAGAATACCTTAAGTCTCTCTCTCCCTCTCTACTCTGTCTACATGTCACAGCAGCTCAGTGAAGCAGGGGAGTGGCATATTTGCTCTACGTAACTCTAAACACATAAAATCCCACGCGTGCGTAGTTCATTCACCAGTGCGATTTCAGAGTGAACAGAACTCTCCTAAAAAGCTCTCTCCCAGCTAAGCAACAGAGTAGACAGACCAGCTATCGCTCCGTTCTCTCCCCCTTTGACAAACAATAACACTTAACAGAGCTCACAAACGAACACGAAAACATAGAACATAGAACACAAATCCTACTTCCAAGTTTGTTATCTGCACTTATCCTAATCTGCAGATTTAAAGTTATGTTGTTATCAATTACAAAACATCTCTATACACTCTTAAAAAAGTCCTCCCTATAGGCTCATGATTAGTTAGTAAACGTTCTCTTTTTATAGAGACTCATAAGATTTTTAAACTTAATGTCCTTCCAGGGGGCTCATATATAGTTAACAATTATTAACGTTCTCACAAACGGAGACTCATAAGATTTTTTAACCTTAACTTCCTTCTAGGGGGCTTATATTTCCTTATGAAAACAAAAATCCCTGTTCTCAACCAAAACATATATATATATCTCTAACATAGATCTTATCCTAACATGAGTCGACACACAGCTGGCACACATCAGATGTACAGACATGCAGCGGCTCTCTCTCTGTCTCACACACACACGCAGGCTCCGTTCCTCTCATACACACACGCATACACAGTTTAAACAAGAATGCATCCGTTCATACAATAAAATAAGCATGCTACCGCCGTTCCTATTTTCCTTTATATTCCTTCCTAAATTTCTGCTACCTCAGGTTGTAGACATTCAATGAGAGGATTACTTCAGACAAATACTTTGTCAAATAGATTCTGAGAGGTAACATACAATTGAATATATCTTCTACAATCTGCAGTTCCCAGAACTGACTTGAGAGTTAATCTAATAACTATCAAGATTCATGGCCCATCATATTGATCGCCTTGTTTCAAGGGCTTCCTGTCATGATTTAACTGGATTAGAACCCAAATGCAGACAAGTACACCAAGCCAGAGAAGGTTTAACAGGTTTATTTACAATGTTCCAAAAGTCCAGGTTTCCAATAATAGGGGAAGAGCAAGTCCAGGTTACAGGGAGGGTAACAGATCCAGGTCAGGGCAGGTGTGGTACCGTAATGTCCTAGTGTCCGTGGTGAGTCCAAAAGGAAGGTCCGGTAGTGGGGAGCAGAATGGTGGTGGCAGGAGTGAAGCGGAGGCAGAAGTCAGGTTCCCATAATCTGTGGCACAGGAGAAAAGTAAATAGAACAGGCCAAAAACACAAAGAGCGAAAACAAACAGGTTGAGTCGGCAGCGAGACTAACATGGTCGTCTTGACTATGATCTGACGATGAGTGGAAAGTTTGACCGGGTCTTAAAGGCTGAGGTGATTATGGTGAATGAGCTGCAGCTGGAACCCTGACTCCCGCACACCAGACTTCACACCTGCAATCAAGGACAGAAAGAGGGGAGGGGGAGAGCAGAGAGAGAGCTACCTAGCAGCAGTAGGCCTAACAGTACCCCCCCCTCTACGGACGCCACCTGGCGACCGACAGGGTTTATCAGGATGCAACCTATGAAACTCACGGACCAGAGCAGGATCCACAATGAAGCTCCTGGGCACCCAGGAACGTTCCTCAGGACCATAACCCTCCCAATCCACCAGGTATTGGAAACCACGACCCCGGCGGCGAACATCCAGAAGTCGCCGGACAGTGTAGACCAGACCCCCACCCACGATCCTGGGCGGAGGAGGGGGACGAGAGGGCGGGCACAGAGGGCTAACCGACACAGGCTTAATCTGGGAAACATGAAAGGTTGAATGAACCCGTAGGGAGGCAGGAAGCTGTAGCTTAACCGCGCAGGGGTTAACAATAGACAGTATCTTGAACGGTCCTATAAAACGAGGCGCCATCTTCTTAGACTCCACTTTCAACGGAAGGTCACGTGACTTAAGCCATACCTCTTGACCAGGAGAGTAACCGGGAGCCTGGGACCGGTGACGGTTGGCTTGCCTCTGCATGTACGCCGAAGCTCGGGACAGAGCTACCCTGGCCTTCCTCCAGACCTTGAAGCAGCGGCGCATGTGGGACTGCACCGAGGGTACCGCCAGTTCCCTCTCTTGAGAAGGGAACAGGGGAGGTTGATAACCCAGAGCACACAGAAAGGGAGACAAACCAGAGGAAGCGTTAGTCAAGGTGTTATGAGCATATTCCACCCAGGGGAGCATGGAGCTCCACGACCCAGGGTTAGATCCTGTGACACAGCGGAGAGCGGTCTCCATCTCCTGGTTCGCTCTCTCGGCTTGCCCGTTGGTCTGGGGGTGATATCCAGAGGACAGGCTGGATGTAATGCCCAAAGCTTTACAGAAAGCCTTCCAAACCTGGGAGACAAACTGGGGACCCCTGTCAGAGACAATATCCGTGGGTAGACCATGAGAGCGGAACACATGTTCAACCAAAATATCAGCCGTTTCTCTGGCAGTGGGCAGTTTAGGTAGGGCCAAAAAATTAGCAAACTTAGAAAAACGATCAATAACAGTAAGAATGACAGTCTTTCCAGACGAGGGGGGAAGTCCAGTGACAAAATCCAAGGCAATGTGGGACCAGGGCCGGCTGGGTGTTGACAGAGGTCTTAGATGACCAGCGCTGGCCTGGGTGGAGTTCTTACTACGTGCACATACCGTACAAGCAGCAATGAAGGCTCGAGTGTCCGCCTCCATCCTGGGCCACCAGAACTTCCGTCGCACAAAGTCAAGGGTCCGAGTAACTCCAGGGTGACAGGTAAGGGGAGACGAGTGAGCCCACTGAAGTACCTGGGAGCGAACAGACTCAGGGACAAACAACCGGTTAGGGGGGCCGCTCCCAGGGTCAGCTTGATGATGTTGAGCCTGTCTAACAATCCCTTCTATGTCACATGTAATGGCCGCAATACTGCAGGTAGGAGGCAAGATGGGTTCAGGGTTACTACCAGTATCAACAGCAGAAAAAACACGAGACAGGGCGCCAGGTTTGACGTTGCGTGACCCAGGACGGTAAGACAGAGAAAAATTGAATCTACCAAAAAATAGTGCCCACCTGGCTTGACGGGGGTTGAGCTGCTTCGCTGACTGGATGTATGCCAGATTCTTATGACCCGTCCAAACGATGAAGGGTTGTTCCGCCCCCTCCAGCCAATGCCGCCACTCTTCGAGAGCCAGCTTCACGGCGAGCAGTTCACGATTGCCAACATCATAATTCCTCTCTGCCTGAGAAAGTTTCCGTGAAAGGAAAGCACAGGGATGCAGTTTGTTATCTTCCGGTGAACGTTGTGACAACACCGCACCTACCCCAGTGTCGGATGCATCCACCTCCACGACAAACTGGCGGTCGGGGTCCGGCTGCATCAGAATGGGAGCCGAGGCGAAGCGATGCTTCAGTTCTTCAAACGCTGCTTCGGCCCCTTCATTCCAAGCGAACGGTCGTGCGATGGAGGTGAGAGCGGTGAGTGGTGCCGCAATGCGGCTGTAGTCCTTGATGAACCTCCTGTAGAAGTTTGCAAACCCCAGGAATCGTTGAAGTTGTTTGCGGGTGGAGGGGGCTGGCCAGTCCGTGACAGCAGAGATCTTAGCTGGGTCCATCCGCAACTCCCCCTGAGCTATTATGTAACCCAAAAAAGAGGTCTCAGACACATGAAATTCACATTTCTCCATCTTCACAAACAGTTTGTTCTCCAACAACCTTTGCAACACCTGGCGCACATGCAGTTCGTGTTCCTGGGAGGACTCTGAAAAAAATCAGGATATCATCCAGATAGACAAAAACAAACCGATTCAACATGTCCCGAAGGACATCATTGACTAGTGCCTGAAAAACGGCAGGGGCATTGGACAACCCAAAAGGCATAACCAGGTACTCAAAATGTCCCAAAGGTGTGTTGAAGGCAGTCTTCCATTCATCACCTTTATGAATGCGCACCAGGTGATACGCATTTCGTAGATCCAGTTTAGTGAAGATAGTTGCACCATGAAGGAGGGGAAAAGCAGAGTTAATTAAAGGCAGAGAATATTTGTTCTTAATGGTGATGTTGTTAAGTCCACGGAAATCAATACAGGGTCTGAGGGTCTTATCCTTCTTAGCAACAAAAAAGAATCCCGCTCCTACAGGTGACGAGGAAGGACGAATAATACCTGACGCCAAGGAGTCCCGAATGTAGTTCTCCATAGCCTCCGTCTCCGGGCGGGAGAGATTGTACAGGCGACTGCTGGGGAGAGGGGCTCCTGGCTGGAGGTCAATGGCGCAGTCGTAAGGCCGGTGAGGAGGAAGAGAAGTAGCTCTGTGTTTGCAGAAAACGGATGCCAGGTCATGATACACGTCAGGGACAGCAGAAAGATCCATGGACTCCAGTGGAGGTTGAGGCACAGTGCTGGCAGGGGTCTGAGCAGAACACAAACAATTCACATGACAAAATGTGCTCCATGAAACAATTCTACCGGTCACCCAATCAATGTGTGGATTGTGTCTTATGAGCCAGGGGATACCAAGGACCAGGGGGGTCTGTGGGCAGTCAATTATATGGAATTGAATGTTCTCCTGATGATTACCCGACACTCTGAGACAAACAGGAACAGTCTGATGAGTAATACGGGTCAACAATTGTCCATTTAGCCTCTTAGCCTGCAGCGGACAGTCCATAGGAACAGTCTCTAACTCCATTTGTTGAGCCAACTCTCGATCCAAAAAGCTTTCATCGGCACCAGAGTCAACCAGCGCACTAACCGAGAAATTCTGGGACTGCCACTGGAGGGATGCCTGGAGCAGAATGCGGGGAGAAGAGGAAGAATCTGCTGCTCGGCTCACCAAAACTTCTCCCAATAATGATGAGCCGGCCCTTTTCCCGGACGAACTGGGCAGGAAGGAACGAAATGACCAGCTTCTCCACAATACAGGCAGACCCGAGCCTGAATACGACGTGCACGCTCCTCAGAGGAACACCGTGCACGACCCACCTCCATGGCTTCGGGTTCAGTGCTCCTCGTATCGACTCGGGAAGACTCGGCCTTCTCCGTAGGGAAGATGCGGGAAGGAGTTTGTTGACGACAGACCAGTTGCTTGGAACTAACACTCCTCTCCCGGCGGCGCTCCCGAATCCGATTATCCAACCTGATTGTGAGTGAAATAAGATTATCCAGCGTAGGCGATACATCATATGACACCAACTCATCTTTTAAAGTCTCAGACAAAGCCTTGATGAACACTCCTTGTAATGCCTCGTCATTCCAACCGCTCACTGCCGCTAACGTTCGAAACTCCACTGCCATCTCCGCCACACTGCGAACCCCCTGCCGAAGAGACAACAACCGTTTCGCAGCCTCCTTGCCCCGTACGGGGTGGTCAAAAACCTTCCTCATCTCAGTGGAGAAGGCCACGTAAGCGTTGCAAATGTCCGACTGACTCTCCCAGACCGCGGATCCCCAGGCACGAGCGGAACCGCTAGTAGAGTTGATAAGGTAGGCAATACGGGCTCTTTCTGAGGCGTAGGTGAGGGGCTGTTGTTCAAACACTAACGAGCATTGAGTCAAAAATTCACCACAGGTTCCCATGTTCCCATCATAGCGCTCTGGAGCAGGAACAAAAGGCTCTCTGATCTGGGCTGGAGGGCCAGGAAAAACAGGTGGAGCAGGAGAAGGGGCAGTTTGTATGCCATGCCCGAGGGTTGCATTATTAACTTGGGTAGTAAGGACAGACACCTGATTGGTGAGTAATTGAACCTGATTAAACAGCACCTGACTGTTCTCAGCAATAGTCTTAAACAGGGTATCATGTTGGCCAAGTAAAATGTCCTGATTGGCTATAGCAGTCCGAATTTGAGTGCACTCTGGGGTGGTATCCGAGCTACTGTCTGCTGGGTTCATGTTGGTCAGATCATACTGTCATGATTTAACTGGATTAGAACCCAAATGCAGACAAGTACACCAAGCCAGAGAAGGTTTAACAGGTTTATTTACAATGTTCCAAAAGTCCAGGTTTCCAATAATAGGGGAAGAGCAAGTCCAGGTTACAGGGAGGGTAACAGATCCAGGTCAGGGCAGGTGTGGTACCGTAATGTCCTAGTGTCCGTGGTGAGTCCAAAAGGAAGGTCCGGTAGTGGGGAGCAGAATGGTGGTGGCAGGAGTGAAGCGGAGGCAGAAGTCAGGTTCCCATAATCTGTGGCACAGGAGAAAAGTAAATAGAACAGGCCAAAAACACAAAGAGCGAAAACAAACAGGTTGAGTCGGCAGCGAGACTAACATGGTCGTCTTGACTATGATCTGACGATGAGTGGAAAGTTTGACCGGGTCTTAAAGGCTGAGGTGATTATGGTGAATGAGCTGCAGCTGGAACCCTGACTCCCGCACACCAGACTTCACTCCTGCAATCAAGGACAGACAGAGGGGAGGGGGAGAGCAGAGAGAGAGCTACCTAGCAGCAGTAGGCCTAACACTTCCTTAAATCAACGGCGTCCTAAAAGTATACTTTTTCCTTATTCCTGGCCTTATTCCTTCATGCTTTTCCTGGACACTCTCTCACACTTTTTTCAAGCCAAAATATGTGTGCCCAGTGTCAATAATTTCTATAGACTCTCCCCCCTGTTTGCGTTGTTCCCAACGCAAACAAAGTTAGACATTTAGAACGGACTCTCATCCCACAGCAAATAACAGCAAAGCGCACACACAAGTCCTTTGACGGTACATCTGAACAAACACAGACACAAGCACACGAACCGACCAGCGCCCAAAGAACTGTGAGTAATCTCACCTTATCTGCCGGCGTCTTGAGCGGGAGTCACTTCGTAGCCCATGAATGGAATGCTGAGAAAAGACGTAGCACGTCCCAAATCCTTGTCGCCATTTATGTGGTGTCTCAAAATATGTTGCTAATTATGCTGTGATGATAAGAAGTCCGCTTACACTGTACTTTGATTATAAAGGTTTATTGTATCAAAGATCACAGTATCAATTTACAGACATCTGCAGATATCTGGAGAACAACGGCCCAATCTGTTAATATGTTGTTTTTCTCCTTCTTTGTTTAAGACATGGTATTTGTATCCTATGTGACATAGTATGGCGTGATTTTAATAAACCAATCCCCGGCTTTCACATATCTCTAAATGTCCTCTATTCCAAGAAACCTATGTAGCAATGCTTTTCCAAATGCTTCAGCAAAGCAGAGTAAAGTTAATCTATTACACCATTTGCAAACATCAGCAAAATCAATAGACCTTCAGACACTACACTATCTCTATCTCTTTCTCTTTCTCTATGACTCTCTCTCTCTTTATCTTTCTTGATCACTCTCTCTCTCTCTTTATCTTTCTCTATCACTCTCTCTCTCTCTTTATCTTTCTCTATCACTCTCTATCCCTTTATCTTTCTCTATCACACTCTATCGCTCTCTATTGGTCTTTATCGCTAATTGTGTGGGAAGTATTGCCTCACTTCCGCCTCTGTCAAACTGAAACTGAAACTATTACCCACGTTTGTATAACAGAAAGGGATGGATGGAGAGAGAGAACAGTGAGAAAGAACGTGGAAGAGGAAGAGATCTCTTATTTATCATTTCTATTAATCTCTGTCATTCTTGGATTGTCTCTGTTGTTCTGTTTTCTAGAACTGGGACCACTCCAAACAGAAGAAAGGTAAACCTCAGCAGATTATCAATGTCAGGTGCAAACTTTTGAAAACGTTTGTTTGCATTTGAACTGAACCTTCAAATGAAGATCTGGGTATAGGATAACAATTCCCTCATGGAAAAAAAGTATTTATTGTGTATGAGATTATGTATGTTGTGTGGTATGAGAATGTAGTCATGGAGATGATGGTATGTTTCCATTACTCTGAAGTGCATGGGTAACATCAGGGCACCATTTAATAGCTGATGTATTATACTGGACTAAAATTATTATTTCTAAACTAAATGTGATCCTCTCCCATTCTACCATATATTATATTTGTTTTAAATCAGGCTGAGGGGTTCTCTTAAGGAGATTGGCCATATTATTGTATTCATGATAATCAGATTCCCAATTGTAGGATTATCTCACGTAATTGTTCCCCAGTAATTGAGTTCAGGACTAAAAGATAATCAGGCTTTGCACAATACTGCACAATACTGGACTAGCCAGTTTAGATTTCTGGTAAACCGGCATTATCTTTGAAACAGTGCAAGCAGGTGTGTGTATATAGGAAGTGTAACTACTCCTATATACCACACACACACACACAGACACACACACACACACACATTTGGGTTCTTAGTTGTTCTCAGATGGCTGTTCTTAGTTCGCCGATGTTCCGTACCAGGATGTTTTAATGTGACGTATTCTGAAATCTCATACACAAGATGCCACTGATGAAGAGGATGAAATCTAACCCAAACCCTGGGAATAGTTCCTCATTGAAAGTTATTCCAGAAAAGTTGTGAAAATGACAAAAGGAACAGGAGTTTACTGATGATTACTGTAGTGTTATATCATACTAAGTCATGGTCTCGTTACGTCTGTTCCTCAGATGCAGCAGTTGGGAGGGGAGGAGTGTCTGGTCCCTCAGCCTCGTGGGAGTCTACCCAAAGCCTGTGCGATAGGATTGGCTACCGTGGTGACGGTGGCTATCTTGGTTTTGGAGCCTGAGTGCTTCTTCAGACACGTTGCTGCAGCGATACTCATCCTGACTGTGGGGCCCTCACTGCACGGAGTGTTTCTTCTCTCAGAGGAATGTCTGCATCATGCAAATACCAGGTGAGGGAACTTATTAACTTCCATACTCACAAAACATGGTAGCCGAATAAATTGATTTACATGTTATTTACATGGATATTTACATGTTACCTGCCTCCCTCTCGCTCTACCTCCCTCTCTCTCACTTCCTCTCCCTCTCTCCTCTCTCTCTTTCTCTCTGCCCAGATACCGTGGTGGGAGGCTGGGTCAGATGGTGACAGCCTGTGTGGGTGTGTGTACCCTCCTGGGTGTGGGGTTGGCAGTGCTGCTGTTTGTCTTGACCGAGCCCCAGCCCTGGAGGGACCAGTGGAGCATGGTTATCCTGGCCTGTGTCCTCTACCCTCTACTCAAAACCCTGGGAGTACTGGTGAGATAACAAGCGCCTAATCTGGAACTCTCACACACAGTATGAACCAACACAGGACCCTATGTGTCTCCAGGTTGAGTTTTAATCATTTTATTTTTTGGTCATTTAGCAGACGCTCTTAACCAGAGCGACTTACAGGAGCAATTAGGGTTAAGTGCCTTGCTCAAGGGCACATCGACAGATTTTTCACCTAGTCGGCTCGGGGATTAGAACCAGCGACCTTTCGGTTACTGGCACAACGCTCTTAACCACTAAGCTACCTGCCGCCCCATCATCAGTCTAGTGCTCCAAACTCTTTCCTTTATGCCAATAATAACACTGTTTACCTTCGTAAAGCCAATGAAGGTGAATGATACTGTACGAGACGCATATTTCTGTCCCCTGAAACCCAAAAGAGTAACCCCTATTAGTCAGCTATTAGTCAACCCCTATTAGTCAGCTAATCAGCAGAAGTGGCATGGACTTGTTTTGAAATACACCAAGCAGCTTTCATTTTGTTGTGGTTAATTTCTTCTGAAAATCGTGTTTCCCAAATATTTCTAAGGAAACTAGTATTCTTCCCTAAATCACCACAGAGTAAACATGGAAAGAGCTATGTATCCAGTGAGGTGCAACACACTGTTCATGCAGTCTAGTCCCTGGGACCATTGAGGAACCCTGAGGTTTTCTGACTAGGGCTGTTGTGTTACCATATTACCGCCATGAGTCATGACCGCAGTAAACTTCTACATGACTGTTGAGTCATGGTAATCTCCTCTTATGCAGTCTGGCATTAGTAGTACCCAACTAGCTAACGACCGTCAGGTTGCTAATGGCCTGGTGCTCAGGGCTCTATTGTCCCTCTAACCACTCTGACATCAATTCAAATGCAAACGAAAATCACATCAAATATTTATCATCAAAACAGTTTAGTGCTTTTAAAACTCACCTCAGTGTGATGATCAATTTGAAGAACAACAGGTTGAAACTGAGTGTAAAACATGGTCTTGTGGATGTTGTTTCAAAGCCTAACACAACGAAATGGACAGCGCTTTATAAGGTGATGATTAATTCAAAACATCCATATGCATATTAGATAACAAGGCCGAAAAAAAGAACTTCATTAAAATTATGATTGTGCCGTTATACAATACAAAGCCTATCGCATATTACCCATGGCAGAAAAACATAAAACAAAACTGATTTAAGATGTCTTTGGTACATAATTGTTCTAGCCTATACTCCAAAATTAAACAAATTCGAGTAATGGCCTTTGAGTGTGGACTGTATTATTATGCATACTGGATGGACTGGTTACATTATGCTACACTCCCAAATGTATATACAGTGGGGGAAAAAAGTATTTAGTCAGCCACCAATTGTGCAAGTTCTCCCACTTAAAAAGATGAGAGAGGCCTGTAATTCTCATGATAGGTACACGTCAACTATGACAGACAAATTGAGAAAAGAAAATCCAGAAAATCACATTGTAGGATTTTTAATGAATTTATTTGCAAATTATGGTGGAAAATAAGTATTTGGTCAATAACAAAAGTTGGCTGACTAAATACTTTTTTTCCCCACTGTACATGAGTCTGGGGGTGCTGTTGTTTCATTGATTGTGCAGGGCGACTTACAGGTAGCCTACAATTATAGTGAATTTGTATTTGATTTTGAATAGCTAGTCAAATCAAATCAAATCAAGCTTTATTTATACTGCACATTTCAGACATGGAATGCAACACAATATGCTTCACCGGAAAACAACTAATAAAAACAATGAAAATGTAGTCCCCTGTAGCTCAGTTGGTAGAGCATGGCGCTTGCAACGCCAGGGTTGTTGGTTCGTTTCCCACGGGGGGCCAGTATGAAAATGTATGTACTCACTAACTGTAAGTCGCTCTGGATAAGAGCGTCTGCTAAAATGACAAAAAATATATATATATATATATATATATATATATATATTCACTACATAACAAACATAAGAGGATAAAAAACAAAAGAACAGGGCCTCCCGAGTGGCGCAGCAGTCTAAGGCACTGCATCGCAGTGCTAGAGGTGTCGCTACAGACTCTGGTTTGAACCCAGGCTGTACACAACCAGCTGTGATCGGGAGTCCCATAAGGAGGCGCACAATTGGCCCAGTGTCGTCCGGGTTAGGGGAGGGTTTGGCCAGGGGGGCTTTACTTGGCTCCTTGTGGCAGGCCTGCAGGCTGACCTTGATTGTCAGTTAAACAGTGTTTCCTCTGACACATTGGTGCTTCTGGGTTAAGTGGGCGGGTGTTAAGAAGTGCGGTTTCAGGGGGATGCATGACTTGACCTCTGCCTCCCGAGCCCGTTGGGGAGTTTCAGCGATGACTAAAAACCAAAGCTAAAAAGGTGTGTTTTAAGATCTCTTTAAAAAATGTCCACAGTTTCGGCCCCCCTCAGGTTCTCTGGCAGGCTATTCCAGAGGCTGGGGGCATAGTAACTAAAGGCTTCCTCTCCATGCCTCTTGGTCCTAGGCATTGGGATAGTTAAAAGGTCTATGCCAGAGAACCTGAGGGACTTACTGGGTACATAACTTAAAATCATGTCTGACATGATGGATTGATTTAAAAACCAATAGAAGAATCTTAAAATTAATTCTAAAACTCACAGGCAGCCAGTGCAGAGACCTTAAAACCGGTATAATGTGTGCTCTCCGTCTGGTCTTGGTCAGTACCCATGCTGCAGCATTCTGTAAGTTTTGCAGTTGACCAATGGCTTTCTTGGGTAGACCAGACAGGAGAGCATTACAGTAGTCAAGCCTGCTTGTAATAAAATCATGAATGTTTCTCTCTGAATCAGCCTGAGAGAAAAACAGCTGCACATTGGGAATGTTCCTCAGGTGGTAAAAAGCTATTTTGGTCACATTCCTTATGTGTGATTAGAAATTGAGTTCAGAATCTAAAATAACACCTAGGTTTTGTACCTGGTGTTTTATCTTTAATGCCCTTGAATTAAAATCTGTGGCCAGATTCTCTCTCTATATTTTGGCTCCAACAATAAGTACCTCGGTCTCGTCTTGATTTAGCTGGAGGAAGTTGTGAGACATCCAAGTATTTAAATGACTAATACAGTCTAATCATTTGTCCTTGGAGCTAAAGTCCTCTGGTGACACAGAAATGGAAAGTTGTGTATCATCTGCGTAGCAGTGAAAATCAGTGATGTGCTTTCTGATAACGCTGCCAAGGGGTACCATATATAAACTGAACAGTACCGGACCCAAAATCTAAACTTGTGGAACGCCACATGTGATATGTATTTTCTCTTAGTAAGGTTCACCAAGGGTGACAAAAAACTCTCAACCGGTTAAATAGGTCCTAAACCAATTTAGAACTGGACCAGAGAGGCCAACCCACCACTCCAGTCTGTCCAGAAGGACATCATGGACAACAGTGTCGAATGCAGCACTTAAATCCAAGAGTACAAGGACAGAGAGCTGTCTGGTATCTATGTTGGCTCTAAGATCATTTACCATTTTCACTATGCTGTGGTGGGCCCGAAAATCAGATTGGAATTTTTCAAAAATACAGTTGGCACTTGAAAAATAATTTTGCTGTTTGAAAACCAATTTCTCCAGAATTTTGCTTATGAATGGAAAGTTGGAGATGGCCGAAAATTGCTAAACGCTGAAGAATCTAGATTACTTTTCTTCAGAAGGGGTTTCACCATAGCAGTTTTTAGTGCAGTGGGGAAAGTGCCTGTGAACAGGGAGTGATTAACAATAGCTTGAACTTCTTCAGATATGCAATTAAAAACTGTTTTGAAGAAGGTGGCGGGATAGGATCGAGAAGGCAGGTAGAAGGCTTAAGTTGTGATATCACTTTCCTGAGCATGTCGGTGTCAACCAGGGAAAATAAATCCATAGTGCCTTTGTGTGGTAGGCTAGGGCACATATCATCAAACTTCTCATCAGGTCTTGCTTGATTGATACCCAGCCTAATGTTTGTTATCTTATCTCTGAAATATACCGCAAACTCATCACATTTAGATGTGGAGGAAAGTTCACATAGGTTTGCGGGGTTAGGATTTATCAGGCCATCAATGGTCGTGTAGAGCACTCTCGAATTATTCTGATTATTAGTGATCAAGTTAGAAAAATGAGCCCGTCTGGCATTTTCTAATTGCCTTGTTATATGCCAAGTTGCTCTCTTGGAATATCATAATGGACCTGCAAATTTGTCTTTCTCCACTTCAGCTCTGCCTTTCTGCAATTTGCAAAGCCCAAATTCGCTATTCCAGTGCATACAGATAACATGTATCCCCCCCCCGAAACTAATTTTACATATTCGTAAAGAGTAGATTACATTTAGAATAGTCTGATGGGTGAAAATATGATCACTTGATAAGAGAACAGCTGTGCAGCTTGAGGCAAGGAACAGAGCACAAGCATATTTTGCGATTTTCTCAATCATCAATAGCCTGTAGTTGCATCATGCAGCCCATATGCAGTATGTTTTGATTTCGAAGACATTCTAAGGTTTGTATCATTGCCAAATAACTCTAAATCTAGCATATAGGACCTGTTTCATATGATCACTTTTATGCTCAACATAGCCACTTCATATGTGCACTTGCTCTGGAATGAGGAAATTATATTTTATTCAGCTAAGTTCAATTATATTCTTCTTACTATAAAATCATATAATATAAAATAATGGCACGGGACTTATAAGCATATATTGTCAGCTAAATGAACAAGCCTACAGCCTATGGCATGGAGCATAGCCAGATAACATACAGTAGGCCAACTCATATTCTGTTCTTCTGAAATATCATAATGTTTCTTTAGACCTGACTAAAATACATAATTGATTTATTGTGATTCATTTGATTAATTCATTCATTTGACTTTTTTAAATGTAGATGTTCCAAAGGCGCGCATCAGTGGCTTGTACAGTATGCAGCTCTTATGTGTGGAGGCCTGGAGATGCTAAATGTGTTTATGTTAATTAACGGTCAATTACTGTGAGACCGGCTGACAAAATGCCACAGCCCTATTTCTGACACCCACACACAAACTCCCACACACAAAGCTCAGCTAAAATGTATAACATTAATTCCTACTTCCCATCTTTTTATCCCATTCTCTTGTCCTGTGAGTAATTCTGGTTATTTTCCGGTTGTTGTTTCTCTCTCCCATGTCCAGGGTCCGTCTGAGGTGGAGGTGTCAGAGATCTGTGAGAAGAGGAAGATGAACGTGGCTCATGGCCTGGCTTGGTCTTTCCACCTGGGCTACCTCAACCTGGTTCTGCCTCGTAAGTAGCATTAATTCATGAAGTGCGCTCATTTCATAAATCAAAAAGCTGTCATGTCAACGTTGTGTGTGTGTTCCTGTTCAAATGTACATGTATCCCATTGTGTGTGTGTGCGCGCCCGTGCATGCATGTGTGTGTTTCTCTGGTAGGGTTGGAGGGTTCTATCGCAGAGTTCCGTGCTTCAAATATGGTAGGTCCGTTTGAGACCAAGGGTTCCAGAAAGCTCCTCATCCTCCTCCCTCTCAACGCAAACATCACTCACAAGCTGGAGGATGCGGACACTAACATCAATTTCCATGACAACCTCCCTAACACAGAGATCGACAGGGCAGGTGTCAGGGGGCGTGTCTACAAGCACAGTGTCTACAGCGTATTGGACAAGGACAGACAGGTAGGCGTGATTCATTTACAGGCACATTCTCAAACACTATCTCAAAGTGAAATGCATCACACTGGCACCACCATGTGGTCAAATTGTGAATCAACAGTGAGTGCTTATGGAGCTCTGGAAAATACTAAAACAAACTTGGAAAAGCCCAACACTTGCAACACCGTGGCCAAATGTGTGGACAATCTATAAACCCATTTGCAGATTTTTTGCACTGAAACGCCTAATCACAGTATCTCCTGTGTGTGTGTGTGTGTGTGTGTCTGTAGGTCCATCACTGTGTGGTGGAGTATGCCACCCCTCTGCTGACACTGTATAAGATGTCTCAGGAGAGCAGTGCAGGGTTTGGGGAGAAGGACAGGAGAGAGCAGGTGCTGCTGTTCTACAGGACTCTACAGGACATACTGGACCGTTCACTGGAGTGCAGGAACCGCTACCGACTCATCCTGCTCAACGGTTAGATATCTGTCTGTCCTTCTCTCTCTCTCTCTCTCTCTCTCTCTCTCTCTCTCTCTCTCTCTCTCTCTCTCGCTCTCTCTCTCGCTCTCTCGCTCTCTCGCTCTCTCGCTCTCTCGCTCTCGCTCTCTCGCTCTCTCGCTCTCTCGCTCTCTCGCTCTCTCTCTCTCTCTCTCTCTCTCTCTCTCTCTCTCTCTCTCTCTCTCAACCTCTCTCTCAACCTCTCTCAACCTCTCTCTCAACTCTCAACCTCTCTCTCTCGCTCTCTCTCAGCCTCCCTCTCTCTCTCTTTCTCAGCCTCTCTCTCTCAGCCTCTCTCTCTCTCTCTCTCTCTCTCTCGTAGTATGAACCCTATATAATTTTTACTTCCTGTAGATGAACATGAGGATGACCCTCACTTCCTGTCCAAGGCCATTCTGAAGAACCTGGATCAGCAGGAGAAAGAAGAGTTCTATGTTCCCCCTGTCATCCCTCAGCCTGAGGTGGGCCGCCCATCCCATGCCCTGCCCCTCATAGATTACTGGCACAGAGCTGAGCCAATGAGCAGGGAGCCTACGCTCATGATCAGTCATGACATGCCACGTACGCTCAGGGAACCGGTTGAGAATTCGGAAGACCTTTCTCCGTGAGACAGGTCTAGAGAGATAAACACACACACACACACACAGAATTATACAACATAATTGGCCCTCATAAATTGCACGTATGTACAACAGCAGCAGCACTAAACCAGGCTGCAAGGAAGGAGCCCTCAAAGACATCTCAAAGTAGAGCAAGAAGGCCTTGCTCTCCCCTTCACCCTGCCACTCATTGGTTTACATACCAGGGTCAGATTGCATACAAACAGAGGAATAACAGAACATTGTTAATGGTCTAATACAATCCTGTGTTGGCTGTAACATTTGGCCACTTACTGTAAGTGTTGTGTTTCTGTATGCATACAAACAAACAGAGTTCAGAGTCAATTGACCATAACAACCCTGCTAATTCCTCTCATTGCGTGCATGTTGTGCTACACTCTCCTCAGCTCTGTAATTCATCTGTCCGTACTGTATGTACAACGCTATGATGGATTTACATTGTTTGCACAGCTTGAACCATGGGGTGAAGTAAACACACACAGAGAGAGAGAGAGAGAGAGAGAGAGAGAGAGAGAGAGAGAGAGAGAGAGAGAGAGAGAGAGAGAGAGAGAGAGAGAGAGAGAGAGAGAGAGAGAGAGAGAGAGAGAGAGAGAGAGAGAGACAGAGAAAGAGAGAGACAGAGAGAGAGTGAGAGTGAGAAGGGGAGAGAGAGAAAGAGAGAGAGAGCCTGAGGGACACTGAATAATAAAATCTGCATAGTAAGCAGTAACTTACTTAATATTATTATTGTTATTACTATTATTATTATTTTTATTATTATT
The DNA here is from genome assembly GCF_964263955.1 of Coregonus lavaretus. Taxonomy (NCBI): domain Eukaryota; kingdom Metazoa; phylum Chordata; class Actinopteri; order Salmoniformes; family Salmonidae; genus Coregonus; species Coregonus lavaretus. Next base: position 10,103,821 of record NC_140016.1, read on the forward strand.
ATTGTAGGTAGTAGGGGTGATGGTAATGATAGCAGTGTAATGATGGTGGTGGTAGTTGTAGTAGTAGTAATGATGATGGTAGTTAGTACTGATATAATGGTGAGGATGACAGTTAGTTATAAGTTAGTTATAGTTTCATTTTCCGTGTTTAGACTTTTATATTTGTTATATTTCTTTGGCAACTGCTTTGGCAACAATGTATACAACGCAATGTACAACTCAATGTTTTTCATGCCAATAAAGGAGCTTGAATTTGAGAGGAAAGAGAAAGATCCCATATCTGCATGCCTGGCCTGGGGCAAGGGAGTGGGCTGAGCCTGGGCTGATCATACAGAGGAGAACAGAGCCTGAGTCACAAGTTACCAGGAATGTTATCTATCTACAGTGTACACATGCACATGCACACGCACACACACACATGATCCGGATGATTCCTTTTGAAACACGTATTTGGGATTGCAACAGATACCATATCCATTTGATTGAGTGTCACGGAGACCGCCGAGGCTGCTCCTCCTCCTTGCTCGGGCAGGCTTCGGCGTTCGTCGTCCCCGGAGTACTAGCTACTACCGCTTGAGGTTTTCGATGTTTGTTTGGTTATGTCTAGTTGGTGCACCTGTCTCGTATTCTGTCATGATTATGTCTCCTATAAGTTCCCCTTTGTTAGGTTTGCATGTTGTGTGTTATTGTCCGCATGTTTAGGTTCTGTGTCCGTGGCCTTAGTGGGTATTTTACGCACTCGCGTATTTTGTTACACCTCGTGTGTTTTTTTGGGAGGCTGTTATTTTTGTGTGTGCCTTACTAAGTATCTAGTAAAAATCGTCTTGACTATTCTTCTGTGTCCTGCGCTTGACTCCACCACCGCATCCACATCAGAATCGTTGACAGAATAACACACCACCTATGGAGTCAGCAGGAGCAGCAGGAGCAGCAGAAGCGGTGACCGAGTCACTGGAGGAGCGGGTCAGCAGCCAGATCGCCATGATCCAGCAACTCGGCGCCGCCATGCAAGAGGTTATGAACACCCTGCGCCGATTGGAGAGAGGAGGCTTGCCCACACCTCCTCCTACCGTACCACCACCATCGGCCAGCCCTATCATACCAGCTCCGGAGTCCAGTGGGATTCGGCTCTCGCTCCCGAGGGCATATGATGGCACCGCAGCCGGGTGTCAGGGGTTCCTCCTTCAGGTGGAGCTCTACCTGGCAACTATACACCCGGCGCCCTCGGGATACGAGAGTGTTTCCGCCCTCATCTCCTGTCTCTCAGGCAAGGCTTTAGAGTGGGCCAATGCCGAATGGAGGGGAATAGACGCCGCCACCATCAGCTACGCAGAGTTCTCCCGCCGCTTCAGGGCTGTTTTCGATCATCCCCCAGAGGGTAAAGCGGCGGGGGAGCGTCTGTTCCACCTCCGACAGGGGAGGAGGAGCGCACAGGAGTTCGCCCTGGACTTCCGGACTCTAGCGGCAGATGCGGGGTGGAATGAGAGGGCCCTCATCGACCACTATCGGTGCAGCCTGCGAGAGGACGTTCGACGAGAGTTGGCCTGCAGGGACACCAATTTAACCTTCGACCAGCTGGTGGACATGTCAATCCGTCTGGATACCCTGCTGGCCACCCGCGGACGTCCGGAGTTGGGGCCGTCCATTCCATCCCCCAGCACCTCCGAGCCGAGCCCTATGGAGCTCGGGGGTGCTGGCGCTAGAGAGAGGAGGAGAGAGACCTGGAGGGAGGCCGTCCCCTACACCAACTGTGGCCGTAGAGGACACACTGCGGTTCGGTGCTGGGGAGGGTCTCCAGGGGATCGAGGCAACAGGTCACGCACTGGGGAGTCATTTCAGGTGAGTAGGCGCCCAACTCACCCAGAGCTCTCTGTTGGTCACATATGTATACCTGTAGTATTCCCCCAGGTTGCATCTCATTCCCAGCATAAGGCGCTAGTCGATTCAGGTGCAGCTGGGAATTTTATTGATCGTAAATGTTGTGTTCAGTTAGGGATTTCCCTCCGACCAGTAGAGGTGCCTTTCCAGATTCATGCCTTAGATAGCCGTCCGTTGGGATCTGGGTTGATTAGGGAGGTCACAGCGCCACTAAAGATGAAGGCGCAGGGGGGTCATGAGGAGATCATTCAGTTATATCTGATCGACTCTCCTGCGTATCCCGTGATGCTGGGGATTCCTTGGTTAATCGCCCATGACCCCACCATTTCGTGGCAACAGAGGGCTCTTAAGGAATGGTCTGCCCAGTGTGTTGGGCGATGTCTAGGTGTTTCCGTAGGGGCGACCACGGTGGAGAGTCCGAACCAATTGCCCGCACTGCACATTCCTCCTGAGTATGAGGATTTGGCACTAGTGTTCAGCAAGACTAGGGCGACGCGATTGCCACCTCATAGACAGGGGGATTGTGCGATAGACCTCCAGGCAGGTGCTGCACTTCCACGTAGTCATGTGTATCCTCTGTCTCAAGAGGAGAAGGTAGCTATGGAGACATACATAGCCGAGTCTCTGAGACAGGGATACATACGGCCCTCCACTTCCCCTGCGTCCTCGAGTTTCTTTTTTGTGAAGAAGGATGGAGGTTTGCGCCCGTGTATTGATTACCGTAGTCTCAATCAGATCACTGTAAAATACAGTTATCCACTCCCTCTGATTGCGAGTATGAAGGAATCATTACACGGAGCGCGTTTCTTCACAAAACTGGATCTCAGGAGCGCCTACAACTTGGTGCGTATTAGGGAGGGAGATGAATGGAAGACAGCATTTAGTACCACCTCGGGTCACTACGAGTATCTCGTCATGCCATACGGGTTAATGAATGCTCCTTCAGTCTTCCAATCCTTTGTGGACGAGATCTTCCGGGATTTGCATGGGCAGGGTGTAGTAGTGTATATTGACGACATACTAGTTTACTCTTCTACACGAGCCGAGCATGTAGCCCTGGTGCGTCGAGTGTTGGGTAGGCTGTTGGAGCATGACTTGTATGTCAAGGCAGAGAAATGTCTGTTTTTCCAGGAGTCCATCTCCTTCATGGGCCATCAATTGTCCGCGTCAGGGGTGAAGATGGAGATTGACTGCGTTTCAGCCGTGCGTAATTGGCAGACTCCAACCACGGTTAAGGAAGTGCAGTGGTTTTGGGGTTTTGCTAATTACTACCGGAGGTTTATCCGGGGTTTTGGACAGGTGGCAGCTCCCATCACCTCCCTGCTGAAGGGGGTCCCGGTGCGTTTGCAGTGGTCAGCTGAGGCGGACAGGGCCTTTTGTAAACTGAAGGACCTGTTCACCTCTGCTCCTGTGCTGGCGCATCCGGATCCCGCTTTAGCGTTCCAGGTGGAGGTGGACGCGTCAGAGGCCGGTATTGGGGCTGTACTGTCTCAACGCTCAGGCACGCCTCCTAAACTCCGGCCCTGCGCTTTTTACTCTAAGAAGCTCAGCCCGGCCGAACGTAATTATGACGTGGGGGACAGGGAGCTGCTCGCCGTGGTTCAAGCCCTAAAGGTGTGGAGGCATTGGCTTGAGGGGGCTCAACACCCTTTTCTCATTCTGACCGACCATCGTAACCTGGAGTACATCCGGGCAGCTAGGAGACTGAACCCTCGGCATGCTAGGTGGAACATGTTCCTGGCCCGGTTTGTGTTTAAGCTCACGTACATCCCAGGGTCCCAGAACGGTAAGGCAGACGCCCTGTCTCGGCGATATGATGCGGAGGAGAGGTCCATTGAGCCCACGCCCATACTGCCGGAGTCTTGTCTGGTGGCACCGGTGGTGTGGGAGGTCGATGCGGAGATCGAGCGGGCGTTACGCACCGACCCTACTCCTCCAGAGTGTCCGGTGGGGCGGACGTACGTTCCGCTCGAGATTCGTGATCGTCTCATATATTGGGCTCATACGTCACCCTCCTCTGGACATCCTGGTATCGGCCGGACAGTGCGCTGCCTTAGTGACAAGTACTGGTGGCCAACATTGGCTAGGGACGTGAGGGTTTATGTCTCCTCCTGCTCGGTGTGCGCTCAGTGTAAGGCGCCTAGACACCTGCCCAGGGGGAAGTTACAACCCCTACCCGTTCCACAACGGCCGTGGTCTCACCTATCGGTAGACTTTGTCACGCACCTTCCCCCCTCCCAGGGGAATACCACCATTCTGGTCGTTGTGGATCGGTTCTCTAAAGCCTGTCGTCTCATCCCAATGCCGGGTCTCCCTACTGCCCTACAGACTGCTGAGGCTTTGTTTACCCACGTCTTCCGGCACTACGGGGTACCCGAGGATATAGTGTCTGATCGGGGTTCCCAATTCACCTCTAGAGTCTGGAGGGCGTTCATGGAACGCTTGGGGGTCTCGGTTAGCCTTACCTCGGGTTTTCACCCTGAGAGTAATGGGCAGGTGGAGAGAGTGAACCAGGATGTGGGTAGGTTTCTGAGATCATATTGCCAGGACCGGCAGGGGGAGTGGTCGGGATATATTCCCTGGGCAGAGATAGCCCAGAACTCCCTCCGTCATTCATCTACTAACCTGACACCTTTCCAGTGTGTGTTAGGTTACCAGCCGGTTCTGGCACCTTGGCATCAGAGCCAGATCGAGGCCCCTGCGGTGGACGAGTGGTTTCGGTGCTCGGAGGAGACGTGGAATGCTGCGCACGTTCATTTGCAGCGTGCCATCAGGCGGCAAAAGGCGAGCGCCGATCGCCACCGCAGTGAGGCTCCGGTGTATGCACCAGGAGACCGGGTCTGGCTCTCGACTCGAAACCTGCCCCTTCGCCTGCCCTGCCGGAGGCTGGGTCAGCGGTTTGTGGGGCCATTTAAAGTCCTGAGGAGATTGAACGAGGTTTGTTACAGGTTACAATTGCCTAATGATTATCGCATTAACCCCTCGTTCCATGTGTCTCTCCTCAGGCCGGTGGTAGCTGATCCACTCCAGGACAGTGAGATACGGGAGACTCCTCCGCCCCCACTGGACATCGAGGGGGCTCCGGCGTACTCAGTCCGGTCCATCGTAGATTCGAGACGTCGGATGGGGGGTCTGCAGTATCTCGTGGAGTGGGAGGGGTACGGACCGGAGGAACGGTGCTGGGTGCCTAGGAGGGACATTTTAGATCCCTCCCTCCTGACGGAGTTCCACCGGAGTCATCCTACGCGCCCTGCTCCGCGTCCTCCTGGCCGTCCCCGAGGCCGGCGCACGGCTGGAGCCGCGCGTCAAGGGGGGGGGGGGGGGGGTACTGTCACGGAGACCGCCGAGGCTGCTCCTCCTCCTTGCTCAGGCAGGCTTCGGCGTTCGTCGTCCCCGGAGTACTAGCTACTACCGCTTGAGGTTTTCGATGTTTGTTTGGTTATGTCTAGTTGGTGCACCTGTCTTGTATTCTGTCATGATTATGTATCCTATAAGTTCCCCTTTGTTAGGTTTGCATGTTGTGTGTTATTGTCCGCCTGTCTGCATGTTTAGGTTCTGTGTCCGTGGCCTTAGTGGGTATTTTACGCACTCGCGTATTTTGTTACACCTCGTGTGTTTTTTTGGGAGGCTGTTATTTTTGTGTGTGCCTTACTAAGTATCTAGTAAAAATCGTCTTGACTATTCTTCTGTGTCCTGCGCTTGACTCCACCACCGCATCCACATCAGAATCGTTGACATTGAGTGAATGACATAAAGACACTGCTAACTTGGATACTGTTTAGAAAAGTTCAAACTATCCAGCAGGTGTATGGATTCAAGGTTGTAGATTTTTCTAGACAGCAACACATGACCTGGTGATTGACCATGCAGGAGCTAGCAAGCAGGTGACGTGTTCTGGGCTGACAATTTCTCAACTTCACTGAATATGCTTGAAGGATAGAATATTTTGACGAAATAGGGCACATCAGTGATACACTCTTAGAAAAAAGGGTTCCAAAAGGGTTCTTCGGCTGTCCCCCATAGGATAACCCTTTTTGGTTCCAGGTAGAACCCTTTTGGGTTTCATGTAGAACTCTCTACGGAAAGGGTTCTACATAAAACTCAAAGGGGTTCTACCTGGAACCAAAAGGATTCTACCTGGAACCAAAAAGGGTTCTTCAAACGGTTCTCCTATGGGGACAGCTAAAGAATCCTTTTAGGTTCGAGATAGCACATTTTTTCTAAGAGTGTATATGGAACAGTAGTATTTGATTCATTTCATGAATTAGGTAAATCATTTCCTGTTCTCAATCTGATGAGGAAGCTGATACTGTGAGCAAACACACGCAAACACATGGATACACGCACTTACACACAAAAAAAAACATGTGAAATGCAAGCCGAGAGGATGTCTGCATCAGCCAAGCCAGACACAGTGGTAAGCTCCACAGACCAACACATTCGGTAGTTTCCCTTCACTTCCATAGAAAGACAGTAAACGTTCTAATTACTGTTTAGACGTCATAACGATAGCCAGAACCTCACACGATCTGGGCAGGGCTGAAGATGATAGGCTGATGGTGTACAGGTGAAGCCTTAAAAGGGTAAATGTCCCTTTCTGTGACTCATAACTGAACGATTTTACAGTCAGACTCCTTCCTGGGTCTAGTCATAGATTCTCGACAGGTCCAGCAACATGTGAGCCTAAAAATAGCACATAGATGTATAGATAGTGTGAGACTTGTATTTTCATTTCCAATACACATTACAAGGCCTGTGTGTGAAAGAGTGGCGTGCTGAGAAAACATTGACTCTTTCATAAACTCATTCATTTTACCATATCTGAAATTATGTGGTGTGGGTGTTGAAAAAGCAAAGGGAGAGGGGGAGAGAGGGAGAGGGGGAGAGGGGAGGGAGAGGGGGAGAGGGAGAGAGGGGGAGGGAGAGGGGGAGAGAGGGAGAGGGGGAGAGGGGGAGATGGGGGGATGGGGAGAGAGGGAGAGGGGGAGGGGGAGGGTCCAAGGTTCAGAGGAAATCCCCTTCCTGTCTGATCAGTGAGTGTCAGGTCATGTGATGTGATTCACCTGTGACTCAGCCCAGGTAAGGCTCGTGGCTGGCTGGGCTGGCCTTGTCTAGACCGGCTGGCACAGGTAGTGAGCAGAGCAGTGAGTGTATTCAAGTGTATACCAGAATCCTCATGTGACATATTTATGAAGGGATTCACCAAAAGGGAATCAAGCCAACCACCTCCAATATCCAATAAATAATGTTTAGTGGGTTATTGAACCTAAGCCTACCTTTTTAGGACTACATTAGGCATGGGTATCCATCAATTATATTTATGTTTAGAACAATATAAAACAATTTGTTATAAATACACTATATATACAAAAGTATGTGGACACCCCTTCAAATTAGTGGATTCTGTGATTTCAGCCACACCCATTGCTAACAGGGGTATAAAATCGAGCACACAGCCATGCAATCTCCATAGACAAACACTGGCAGTAGAATGACTAAGATCTGTGACTTTCAACGTGGCACCGTCATAGGATGCCACCTTTCCAACAAGTCAGTTCATCAAATTTTTGCCCTGGTGAACTGTAAGTGCTGTTACTGTGTAGTGGAAACATCTAGGAGCAACAACGGTTCAGCCGTGAAGTGGTAGGCCCACTACTGAGTTCCAAACTGCCTCTGGAAGCAACGTCAGCACAAGAACTGTTCGTCGGGAGCTTCATGAAATGGGTTTCCATGGCCGAGCAGCCACACACAAGCCTAAGATCACCATGCGCAATGCCAAGCGTTGCTGGAGTGGTGGTGTAAAGCTCGCCACCATTGGACTCTGGAGCAGTGGAAACGCGTTCTCTGGAGTGATTAATCACGCTTCACCATCTGGCAGTCCGAAGGACTAATCTGCGTTTGGCGGATGCCAGGAGAACGCTACCTGCCGGATGCATAGTGCCAACTGTCAAGTTTGGTGGAGGAGGAATAATGGTCTGGGGCTGTTTTTCATGGTTCGGGCTAGGCCCCTTAGTTTCAGTGAAGGGAAATCTTAACAATACAGCATACAATGACATTCTAGAAGATTCTGTGCTTCCATCTTTGTGGCAACAGTTTGGGGAAGGCCCTTTCCTGTTTCAGCATGACAATGCCCCCGTGCACAAAGCGAGGTCCATATAGAAATGGTTTGTCGAGATCGGTGTAGAAGAACTTGCCTGGCCTGCACAGAGCCCTGACCTCAACCCCATCTAACACCTTTCGGATGAACTGGAACACAGACTGCAAGACAGGCCTAATCGCCCAACATCAGTGCCTGACCTCACTAATGCTCTTGTGGCTGAATGGAAGCAATTCCCCACAGCAATGTTCCAACATCTAGTGGAAAGGCTTCCCAGAAGAGTGGAGGCTGTTATAGCAGCAAAGAGGGGACCAACTCCATATTAATGCCCATGATTTTGGAATGAGATGTTCAACGAGAAGGTGTCCACATACTTTTGGTCATGTAGTGTATGAGTGTTTGTTACTTAAATTTTTTTGATAACCTAACAATAAACCTTTCTAATAACATGAATGGAATAGAATACAGAATACTGGATAAAACGGGTGATATTGTCAGTATTGAGTAGCCAGTAAGAGCAATGTCTAGGCATGTCGCGTGAGGCTGATTCAACCCCTTCCAGCAGTTGCTCACTGTCGCGCTGCTATGGTAACAAAGGAGGCCGTCCCACACGTGAGCAGCTGATGCAACCAAGGATTACTATTTAAACAAGGTGAGAGCCCCAGCGACTTCAATCAACTGACGCCTACATGGAGAGAATAGACCGAAAACCTGTATCACTGAGTGGAGTATTGGAGATAGAGAAAAAATCACAATGGTCTATACCCCGGCTTTGGTCCTCGGACACGGAATGCTCATTATGTCTGTAGAGGATAGCGTAGTCGAGCGAAAGTTTCTCTATCAAATCACATCGAGCAACAAAAAAGATACGCGTCGGGGCAGCCTTGAAAGTTGCGAATTCATCAAGGAAAGGAACTCCTCAAGTAAGGCTCTGTTCTGAAATCTAAGTTTTCATCGGCTATATGTGCTGTTATAAATGATGGCACATTATAACTGTCAGTTAATTCTGGTGACTTTATAGGCCTTTTGTCGAACTTTAGCCTACGACTCATAGGTTTTGACCATTCCAAGCGGCCACAGATAGTAGCCTGCACTGATACAACGTAGCTGATGCAGCCAGATAGTCTACACTCTACAGCAGGGTTCTTCAATTCCGGTCCTGGAGGGCCGAAACACTTCTGTTTTTTATTTCTACCTGGTAGTTAATTGCACTCACCTGGTGTCCCAGGTCTGAATTAGCCCCTGATTAGAAGGAGAGGATGAAAAACAGAGGTGTTTCAGCCCTCCAGGACCGGAATTGAAGAACCCTGCTCTACAGTCTGTAGCCTACTGCTCATGACTGTCAGCTGATGGTCTGTTCTTGAAAGTTCATTAATTAAACCAACCTCTGTCTCTCGTTTTTAAAGTTGCTGATACATTGCCTTATTTTGACGATCAATGTAAAAATGTTGCGCAATATATATATAAGAATAGTCTATTACAATGTTACATTTTAGTCATTTAGCAGACGCTCTTATCCTGAGCGACTTACAGTAACCTAGTGAGTGCAAACATGTTTCGTACTGGTTTAAATGTATTATTGCAATGCTATTGAATATTAGGCTAAATAACTTCAGTAAATAGGCCTAGGTGAAACAGTATAGGCTCTATATAGAATAGGCCTAAATATAGCCCCTGCCTTATCAAATGTCTGTAATACAAAAGCATAGGCTGTACAACTTAAACTCATGGTTCACCAGCAATATATTGATATTAACACACCATTCTTTTCCAGGTCTGGACTCTGAAATTACTCTCGACTGTGAGGAGAGAATACTCCAGCAGGACATGACCAGGCAGATCGAGGGTTGTCTCTCTGAAGCTAAAGAATCGAATCTGCGCTGCCGGGTGCTGCTGCTTCCCCGCCCGCTGACCGCCAAGGTTGCCCGGGACGTGGTGCACTCCTCAGTTGGAGAACCGTGTGGGCTCCGTGGGGCCTTCATACAGGTTTATTTGGAGACACAACAGGGCCTGCAGACGCTGGGTACTATATCACCCGACCCCACCGTCACTCCTACCTTCGAGCTGTCCATAGTGTTCAAACTGGACAAAGATGGTTGGCCTCCTCTCAAACACATGTTCGTTACCGACAAGGTGTTGAAACTACGACCCCAGTACCGGCTGGTCAAGAATAAATTGTATTCCTCCGCGAGCCCTGTCATACACGAGTTTTGCTGAGATAGATAATTTCTGATCAGGGATCAACACGTGGCATATGTTTCTACATTCCTTTTTAGGAGAAAAATCTCAGCACTACTTTGTTGTTTTTCTTGTGTACTTAATGCATGTCAATGTACACCTGTATTGGAGTTTTGCACAGTATATGCACTGGAAAATCACTGGAACAGTCAGCTCAATTGTGAAAAGAAATATACTTATGTGTAGGTGACAAGGAGGGAATGTTACCCTAGAAGTTTTGTATGGCTGAAATTTGAGTTGACCTAGTTAGAAAAAAAGCACAGAATGCATGTTACCTTGCTGGTTCTAGCAGGGGGTGAAATGTGTTACAGTTCTGTACAAATGTAAGATCTTCATTTGAGCCAGTTTGCTACAGCAGGAAAATAATCCTGCAGCAACAGGAAATGTGGATTATAATTAATGGACGATACATCTTTCGTAAGAGAAAATCATGTCTGAAATTTCAAAGTGGAAATTAAACTTCAGAAGCCCTTTTAAATCTCAAATACACAAGTAAACCTTTTCCTGCATTGCAGGGTGATCATATTAAGATCCTACATCTGTACAATGTAACAGCCATAGGTTGTTTTTTTGCAACCGACTTGCACAATTCCTTTGTAAAACCATGGAAACCTCATGTTGGCTGTGAAGGCAGCGGGAAGGCAAGCTGGTATTGCCCCTAACCCTGAGTCCGAATGTTTCTGTCTTGCAGTATTGTTAAACTGAAATAAAATGTTTTTGCACAGTATCCTTTTCAGTGTTGCCATACTCTTTTAATCATAAAAGCTGTCAAACTTCAATGTCTATACTCCATACCCAAGACCAGAAGGTCTCAACTTGGGTCTGTCAAAGTTTAGACTGACATTACCATTGTTTTAAATTCTTACTCTAATAAACAGTTGAACAAAACACACAAATGAAAAAACTAAACTGTACATAAAGTTCAACACTCAGTTACTACTCTTTTGAACTCCCGCTAACATACAGTAAACACATCCCACTGGGGAAATGTGGGTAATTCTTGGTTGACGTTGATCAGAGATTTCAACCTTTATTAACCCACTCAAGACAGCCAGAAGTTTGTTGAATTCCCAATGGGTTATCACTATGCTTTCAACCATCTAAAAGCACAACCAAATTCCAATGGAAAAACTGTCTGATTTTTTGGTTTAGTTGTCATTAAATATTTTATCACTGCACTTTCAATGATTTAAAAGCACAACAAAGTTCAAATGGGAATATAATGTCATTTTGTATTTATACAACTTAATGTGTCATCACTGTGCTTCATCTAATAGCACAACCAAATTACCTGGACTGCAGTTGAGATTACATTAATAGTGCAAGTGATCAATGCTGTTAGATTCTGCAGATATTTTATATTGTGAAGATCTCCACAGACCTGCGACCTTTGCATGCCCTCATGAACATTAAGGCTTTCTATGATTACGTAAGACATTGATAGTTACAGTAACCAATGTGGCCATGGATGTGCTACTCATTTAAAGGTTGAATAAAAACAGTTACATTAGTTTGTAAGTGCCTTAACTTCAGGCTATTTACTGTATTACAAAAGTCATATCGAATTGTGTTAGCTTGACAACTCAACCAAATATCAACATTTAAAGGAGATGTATAGTTTCATCTGTCACTGGTTTAATCCCATTCTTTAACTTTTATTTTTGGTTTATTTAGAGAATCCAACATATGATTTGTTAACTTGTCATCAAGTTAATAGGTGTTTTACTGTATTGCAAAAGTGATATTGAATTGGGTTTGGTTGTCAACGCAACCAAATATCAACATTCGAAGGAGATGTATATTTTTTTAGCCACTGACAGTGCGACTAATTCCAGTTTGTCTACCAATTAATAATTGATATGTTGGATTCACGTCTCCAACTCAACTAAAAAGTTAAAGAATAGGACTAAATCAAATCAAACTTTATTTAAAGTGCATTTAAAGTTTGATTTGATTTAGTCCTATTAACTTTTTGGTTGAAATGGAGACATGATTCCAACATATTAATAGTTCACTTGTAGATTACGTTTGACATCAAGCAGAGCTTGAAACTCTAGGCCTATATGTATTGTCTATTTTTAGTTGAATTGAAACAACAGCTGTTGATGACTTTGCAAATGCTATATAGGCCTAAATGTTATCATTGATGATATTAATTATAGTGTATGGTTATATTTCATTTGCTCTGTTAAACCTACCCTTTGGAATGACTTCGATAGCAACATTGGTAGTCAGTGACAAATATCAAAGCTGGGCTTGGTTAAAACTCTGGATGGGAGACCAAATGGACAGCTGTGTAGAATAACTCTGCAGTAGGAGGTGCTGCCCAGCCAATTGTAAAAAAAAAAAAAAAATGGATAGTGGATATAACGTTGAAGATCAGACATTGTTTCAAAGGTACAAATTCAACAGATTTTATACACGGTTTATCTATGTGCAAAATTGGTTACTATGATTACATAATTCTGTGGTTGAAAATTCACCCTCAAAACAACAGTTTGATGACTTTTTGCAAATCCAATGTATGTTCCATAGAAATACAAATGAATAGAAAGGGCGTCTCCATTCAAGTCAATGATGGCATAATGGGTGGACTGGCAGCCATTTTGAGTGTAATAATATAATATAATATGCCATTTAGCAGACGCTTTTATCCAAAGCGACTTACAGTCATGTGTGCATACATTTTTACGTATGGGTGGTCCCGGGGATCGAACCCACTACCCTGGCGTTACAAGCGCCATGCTCTACCAATTGAGCTACAGAGGACCACATGCCAGGAAGTAAAAACAGGAAGTGTACCTTCAATCTGTGCTGTGATTTGTTGAGTCAACTCAATTGACATGACAAAAAATACATTCCATGAGTCACATCAGTTAGCATCATTTGAATGAACATTCCAAAATACCATGGAAATTATTGCATCACAATACATGGCAGCCATTGCGAGTGTACCCATGAGTTAACCAGTGAATTAATTGCCAGGGTTAGAGGTTTGAAGCCCGTTCTATTCATTCTTATTTCTATGGTATTTTCCAAATATACTTAACAAAAATTATAAACGCAACATGTAAAGTGTTGGTCCCATGTTTCATGAGCTGAAATAAAAGTTCCCAGAAATCTTCCATGCGCACAAAATGCTTATTTCTCTCAAATGTTGTGCACAAATTTGTTTACATCCCTGTTAGTGAGTATTTATCATTTTCCAAGATAATCCATCCACCTGACAGGCGTAGCATATCAAGAAACTGATTAAACAGCACGATCATTACACAGGTGTACCTTGTGCTGGGGACAGTAAAAGGCCTCTCTAAAATGTGCCGTTTTGTCACACAACACAATGCCATAAGTGTTGAGCGAGCACGCAATTAGCATGCTGACTGCAGGAATGTCCACCAGAGCTGTTGCCAGAGAACTGAATGTTCATTTCTCTACCATAAGCCGCCTCCAACGTCGTTTTAGAGAATTTGGCAGTACGTCCAACCGGCCTCACAACCGCAGACCACGTGTAACCACGCCAGCCCAGGACCTCCACATATGGCTTCTTCACCGGACCTGCGGGATCGTCTGGGGAGGGAATTGTTGCATGTTGCGTTTATATTTTTGTTCAGTTACATTGAAACAACGTTGATTCAACCAGTTTGTGCCCAGTGGGATCATGATTCCTTGCAGCATATTTTGCAGTTGGCTACATCCTATACACAAAACAATGGGGCCCCAAGTCAGTCAGTCACTAGTACTTTAGTACTACTGTAGTACTGCAGTAGTAAAACAGATTCAGTCCTCCAGGGCTGCAGTGTCTGCTGGTTACCAGTGGCAACTGTCAATCAGAATCATATGATGTCTGGATATCTAGTGTACTGGCTTTAAATACAATCATAGACTTAAGTTAGTTAATTAAACAGTACACAACTATGGTACACAATGATAAATCAGAAATGGCCTGGAGAGAATACCAGAAGACTGCAGCCCTGCTCGCCCTATCTCTGACACAAACCATCGAACCGAAAACTCTTTGATTAAACTCAAACAACCAACTTCACAGAACAGTAACAACTCCACCAAACATTCTCTGGTTAAAATCGTCCAATCACTACATCAACTCTCTCTTTAAACCTACAGCCCTCTGGCCTGTTGGCACCCTACTGTCCTACTGCCTTTTGACTCTCTGGTTATTTCTTCATCTTCATGTCTGCTTCAATAGCACAGCGGCGCCCTCTTGTGCCCCCGTCCTGCAGGGAAGAGAGGTGGGTGAAGGTCAGTCTGACACCAGGTTGAAAACCCAGCGATGGCTCGTGGTTGGCCCGTTAAAAACACAAGACGATCTCCCACCAGAGGAAAACCAGAGAAGAAAGAAAAGCGATGGATCAGACGAGAAGTTGAAGACAACCACTGGATACACAAAAAAGGCATTTGTTGAGAAATGAACGAACACACGTACACACAACCAGGATGGGTCCATTTAAAAATCAAATACCGAAGGTTAAAAATGTAGTGACGGTGACGGATGTGTTTGTTAATATGAGAGGTGAGTGTTTGACTACAGGTGTAGTCAGTGAGTAGCAAACTGTTTTATGCCTTTCTGAATATGAGATTAGTGTTTTGGGTGTGTGTGACAGAGACGGAGAAACAGAGCGTGCGCTTGACTTGGCCTGGTGAGTTGTGACCTTCGACCTGAATACTTACAAAGAGAGAGAGAAGGAAAGCGGGAGAAGCCATTGGGACACTGTCCTGTAGGAGGACAAACAGTTAGTGAGAAAAGAGAGAACCACACACCCACACACAGTGACATTTACCCCTCGTATACACACACACCTCTCCACACACATGCATACACACACACACCTCTCCACACACACCCAGAGTAAACAACACAAACAAGACAACATTGTACAAATAGAAGAACAGACAGTAAGACAGACACACGTTCAGACAGTCAAGTGAGAAACACAGCAGACAGACAGTAGTAATGGAGAGGGGAGACAGACAGTACTAATGGAGAGGGGACCCAGACAGTAGTGATGGAGAGGGGACCCAGACAGTAGACAGACAGACAGTAGTAATGGAGAGGGGAGACAGACAGTAGTAATGGAGAGGGGACCCAGACAGTAGACAGACAGTAGTAATGGAGAGGGGAGACAGACAGTACTAATGGAGAGGGGACCCAGACAGTACTAATGGAGAGGGGACCCAGACAGTAGACACACAGTAGTGATGGAGAGGGGACCCAGACAGTAGACAGACAGACAGTAGTAATGGAGAGGGGACACAGACAGTAGACAGACAGACAGTAGTAATGGAGAGGGGAGACAGACAGTAGACAGACAGACAGTAGTAATGGAGAGGGGAGACAGACGGTAGACAGACAGTAGTAATGGAGAGGGGAGACAGACAGTACTAATGGAGAGGGGACACAGACAGTAGACAGACAGTAGTAATGGAGAGGGGAGACAGACAGTAGTAATGGAGAGGGGACCCAGACAGTAGACAGACAGTAGTAATGGAGAGGGGAGACAGACAGTACTAATGGAGAGGGGACACAGACAGTAGACACACAGTAGTGATGGAGAGGGGACACAGACAGTAGACAGACAGACAGTAGTAATGGAGAGGGGACACAGACAGTAGACAGACAGACAGTAGTAATGGAGAGGGGAGACAGACAGTGGTAATGGAGAGGGGACCCAGACAGTAGACAGACAGTAGTAATGGAGAGGGGAGACAGACAGTACTAATGGAGAGGGGACCCAGACAGTAGACACACAGTAGTGATGGAGAGGGGAGACAGACAGTACTAATGGAGAGGGGACACAGACAGTAGACAGACAGTAGTAATGGAGAGGGGACCCAGACAGTAGACAGACAGTAGTAATGGAGAGGGGAGACAGACAGTGGTAATGGAGAGGGGACCCAGACAGTAGACAGACAGTAGTAATGGAGAGGGGAGACAGACAGTACTAATGGAGAGGGGACCCAGACAGTAGACACACAGTAGTGATGGAGAGGGGACCCAGACAGTAGACAGACAGACAGTAGTAATGGAGAGGGGACACAGACAGTAGACAGACAGACAGTAGTAATGGAGAGGGGACACAGACAGTAGACAGACAGACAGTAGTAATGGAGAGGGGAGACAGACGGTAGTAATGGAGAGGGGACCCAGACAGTAGACAGACAGTAGTAATGGAGAGGGGAGTGGGTAGACAGACAGACAGTAGTAATGGAGAGGGGAGACAGACAGGCTCCATGCTCCTACAGAAGAACTGTAATGGCAGGGAGGTTAGGAGAGAGGCAAGATAAGATTATTGGGTCATGAGATGGGTACACAGTCAGTCCGGCGTCAATTGTACATGTCTTGGCTCCTTGGTGTCGATGCTGGACTCGGAGGTGTGCGTGTGTGTGGTTGAGTACAGGTAACTGCCAAAATAAAGGAAACACATTGAAGTGGCTGGAACTCTATTGGAGGGATGCGACACCATTCTTCCACAAGAAATTCCACCATTTGGTGTTTTGTTGATGGTGGTGGTGCCGCTCCATAATCTCCCATAAGTGTTCAATTGGGTTGAGATCTGGTGACTGAGATGGCCACAGCATATGGTTTACACCGTGTTCATGCTCATCAAACCATTCAGTGACCACTTGTCATCCTATGGGGGCATAGCCATGGTAGCCAAAATAATGGCCTGCCCAGCATTTTTATACACGGCCCTAAGCATGATGGGATGTTAATTGCTTAATTAACTCAAGAACCACACCTGTGTGGAAGCACCTGCTTTCAATATACTTTGCATCCCTCATTTACTCAAGTGTTTCCATAATTTTGGCAGTTACCTGTATGCGTATGTGTCTAGTCTTACCTTCTCCACTGACTCCCCTGGCTTGCGGCCCCCCTCGCGGCCTCTGAGGCTCTTGGTGGAGATGGAGGACTCTGAGGTCTGCATGATGAGCTGAGTGGCCAGGAACTGCTGCACGTGTTCTAGAACGTCCCTCTGCATCTCCAGGGCCATGTGGAACACGTCGTGGTCAGAGCTGTTGTACATCACCGCGTTCTGGAACATCAGCATGATGTCACGCTGGAACTCTGCTGTCGTACGGATCTGACCCGCCTCGATACTCTTCTTGATGGCCGACAGATCCATGGGTCTGGAGGGGGAGGGAGGGATTGGGTGTGAATGTGTGTGTGTGTGTTTGTGTATGAATTTGTGTGTGTGTGTTTTAGATGGTAAGGTTAGCATGTACTTACATTGTTTTATAAATAAATAGCTTTTATTTTCATACGCACATAACATATAATAGCAAACAAACACCGTTTACTGTTATAGAACTCTCACCTGTGTACAATGCTGTGGTAACCAGGGGCGATGTCTTCAGACACAGACTGAAGGAACACACTGGCGTACCTGTCAAAGGTAACAACAACTGATCCGTCAAACTCTACAGTAGCTCAGACATGTTAAGTGATTGGCTGTTATTGGGAAAATGGCTAAGAGCTGACCTGTGATTGGCTGCTGCTCTCCACACCAGCATGATGGCTTTCTTCCAGATCTTCTGAGCCTGAACGGCCTCCTGATCCTCCCCACATATCGAACTGAGAGAGACGGAGGGAGAGACAGAGACAGAGAGAGACAGACAGACAGAGGAGGGTGAAAGGTGAGTGATAGAAGGGGAGAGAGGTCAGGGGAGAGAGACAGACAGACAGACAAAGAGAGAGACAGACAGAGAGAGAAGGAGAGAGAGAGAGAGACAGACAGAGGAGGGTGAAAGGTGAGTGATAGAAGGGGAGAGAGGTCAGGGGAGAGAGACAGAGAGAGACAGACAGACAGAGGAGGGTGAAAGGTGAGTGATAGAAGGGGAGAGAGGTCAGGGGAGAGAGACAGAGAGAGAGAGAGACAGACAGACAGAGGAGGGTGAAAGGTGAGTGATAGAAGGGGAGAGAGGTCAGGGGAGAGAGACAGAGAGAGAGAGAGACAGACAGACAGAGGAGGGTGAAAGGTGAGTGATAGAAGGGGAGAGAGGTCAGGGGAGAGAGACAGAGAGAGAGAGAGACAGACAGACAGAGGAGGGTGAAAGGTGAGTGATAGAAGGGGAGAGAGGTCAGGGGAGAGAGACAGAGAGACAGACAGACAGAGGAGGGTGAAAGGTGAGTGATAGAAGGGGAGAGAGGTCAGGGGAGAGAGACAGAGAGAGAGAGAGACAGACAGACAGAGGAGGGTGAAAGGTGAGTGATAGAAGGGGAGAGAGGTCAGGGGAGAGAGACAGAGAGAGAGAGAGACAGACAGAGGAGGGTGAAAGGTGAGTGATAGAAGGGGAGAGAGGTCAGGGGAGCGAGACAGAGAGAGACAGACAGAGAGAGAGACAGACAGAGAGACGGAGGGAGAGAGAGACAGGGAGAGAGACAGATAGACAGGATTGTGATGAGAGTGAACAAAAGCCCATCAAGACAGCTTACTACAGAGAAACCACCCCTAATCTTGGGGAGAGGTCAAAAAGCATTCTTTAGGGTCAAGTTGACTTGCTTTATTCAGGCTTATGATGGCATGTTCAGGTTAAGAGTTGCCATGGATACAAGGACCATGGTTGGACACTTACAACTGGGAAGAGGCGGGGCTGCTGGCTAGCGAATCAGCTGTGGTGTAGCGTTGGGAGGAGGGGCCATAGCCGTCCTCGCTCTCACTGGCTGCCGGTTCTACTTCTGATAGGTAGGGCCCCTCCCCCTCTCCACACTCCTTCATCTCCATTCCTTCATCAGGATCCCCGTCGCTGCCTCCATCCTCATCCTTCACTTCCTACACAAAGATGCACAAGGAGAGATGATAATTCAACTGCACCTGGTAGAGGTGTGTGTGTTACTGAAAAGAGGACAATTACCTTGGACTCTTTCCCTGATCCGGAGCTGTCTTCTGAGTCTAGGCAGGGTGTGTTTGGTTCTGGCTGGGTCCACTCCTCATTTTCAGTCTTCACAGCTGTGCTCAGGGCTCCTTCCTCCCCTAGAACGCCCTCCTCTGTGACCTCACTTCCTGCCAGGCCATCATCAGCAACAACAGAAGGGGCAACGTCTGTCTGCACTGTTTCTTGTCCTTCACAGTCCTTCCCGTTCCCCTCCTCGGCTTCCCCCCTTCCACGCTCTGTCTCTGTCTGTGGCTCCAGGCCCCCAGGGTTAGCTCCCGCCCCAGCCTGAAGCCCCTGTGTGGGGTCAGACTGAACCGTAGGACCAGGCTCTGAGGCCTTCAAGTCCTGGGCCTCCCATGGGCCTGAGAGGGAGTGGCCAGCAGAAACAGCCTCCTCACAGAGAGAGAGAGCAGCCTCCACTGCTGCAGCATCTAGAGCCTCCACAGAGTCATCCACCTGAGAGAGAGAGAGAGAGAGAGAGAGAGAGAGAGAGAGAGAGAGAGAGAGAGAGAGAGAGAGAGAGAGAGAGAGAGAGAGAGAGAGAGACGGAGAGAGAGGGAGAGAGAGAGACGGAGAGAGAGAGAGAGAGGGAGAGAGAGAGACGGAGAGAGAGAGAGAGAGGGAGAGAGAGAGACGGAGAGAGACAGAGAGAGACAGACAGAGACGACTGTGATGAGTGCGCACAAACAAGTCCGCTTACTACAGAGATATCTAGGTCAAAAGCTGTATCCCACCCTCTCAAAGTCCCCCCCCCCACACCATGTACCTTCTCCTCTATGATGGCGATGATATCTCTTAGGTCCAGCTCGTCCCCCATGTAGGAACCAGGTACATTGTCCTCCTCCACTAGCCCTGGCTCCATCACTAGCTCCACCTTCACCACCTCTGAGCCTGCCTCTCTGACTGAACACACAGACACAGAGAGAGAAAGACAGACAGAGAATCACGCACGTGTCACCACCAACGGTACACTGGTCTCACTGAGTAGAAATCAGATGAGGGTTCCTCTTTATATACTAGATATTCCTTCCCTTTTCTAGATGGAAGGGAGAGACAGCTGGGTTTAGAGAGAAACACTGACAGACAGACGAGGGACAGTATTAACCTGTGTTGGGTGGGGCAGGGCATGGGGGGGGGGGGCACTGTTTCCATTGGACACAACAAAGTACATCTAATAAAGGACACAGACACACACTTTGCTTCTAACACATTTAAAGCACATACAGCACTAATACTTAGCATCCTAACATGCACATCAAGCCAAACACATAACAGCCAGCCAGCCAGAGCGGTTACATCACGGTTGCCATAGTTACCTGCACTGGCAACCTCAAGGCCTGCTGTGATAGCGGGGGTTGTAGTAGGAACTCCTCCGTTAGCCAGTCCTGCAGCAGCAACATCCCCCTCCACTACCTGACAATATTACATCATCAACACACAATATCCCCGATTCCCTGTACTAAAGATTTCTAAATCAGCTGTTTTTACAGAGCAGCTTAGTAGGATGTACAACAGCATAGTATAGACAGGAATTTCCCTGACACCAGTAGCTTGTGAAGTCAAATTTAACCTGAACCCTCTCCCTTAAAACAGATCCACCCAATACAACCCAATATAATCCAAATACTTTCATCCCTTATTACCACAAATCATCCTGTTTTTTAATCCCTCTTCCAACTTTCTTTTGTAGTGTATTTCTCACCAGTCTGGGGCTAGCAGAGATCAGGCTTCCTTTCTTCAGCAGCTCTGAAAGGAGAGGTGAGGGAGGCGGCGTGGACTTCTGACTGAGGAGCCTCTTCTGTGGGGAGTCATCTACCGGAGACCCCAGGCTTCTCTCCTCAGGCCCCGCCATTGGAGCGTCCGACGACGGTAGGAACACGGCCACCCCCTGGGCATACATGTACAGAGTGGGGGAAAAAACACATTCACTGACCATTCCTCCATGACAACAAGAGACTAGCAACAACCAGCTAGAAGAGACACTCAAAACAGTACAAAAACATCTCTAAAGTTTATAACACAAGTGCTTTATGCATACAGTGTTATGGTGACCAGGACAAAGACCCTTCCCTTACCACATTGGCGCCAGAGGTCTCCTCTGCCTGGGGCATGGCTGTATCTGTTGGGGGTGTCGGGGTGTCTGTCTGTGCCTCCTCCATGCTCGTGGCACTCAGAGGGGAGCGTACAGTGACACTGGGCACCCGCTTGGGCGTGTTCTTAACCGCTTGTCGAGCTGAAACCAGAGAGAAGAAGAATGGGTTATTATTACCGGTAGTTCCTGAGCCTAATCATTGGTCAAATCAGTGGTGCCCAAAAGGTGGATTATTATTATTAGGTCAAAGCTTACCCTGATAGGCTGTCTCTGTGGCCTTCCTCTTAAGATCTGCCTCATCCTCATCCTGCTTCTTTTTCCTGCCAAACAATTTTAATCATGAAACACAATCTTCACTACTAAATCTGGTTCAGAAAGTACACTATGAATAACAACATAGTGTTTACAACAAATAAACAGAAAGACATATTGTTGGACAGACAGGCATGCAGACACAAACCGAGAGACAGACAGACCGGTTTCTTACTGTGTTATGTCTGTCCACAGCTCCTCCAGCCGGGAGTCCAGATGTCCTGTTTGGATCAGATCCACCTCCTTCTTCAGCTTTCTGTCAAAACAGGAAATACAGGGCCAAAGGTCAAGCATGGTAAATAGAGTGTATGGAGCATGTCGGTCATTTATAATGGCTTTGAACAGGGATACATTTTGGCTATGTATTGATAGTGAAGGGTCCACTGTGTGTGTGTGTGACTACATTTGTATGTGTGTGTGAGCGAGTGTGCCTGTGTGTATTGACCTGTATTTGTCCTGTGTGTCTCTCAGTCGTTTTTTCAGCTCCTCTATCCTCTCGGCGGTGAGTCTCCGTACGATCACATCCTCGATGGTCTCCACCACCTCACCCTTCTCCCCACGCTTACGCCTGAAACAGTGCCGTACATCAGACACATGAAGCGCTCTGACGACAGCTGGAGTGCTGCCTCCGCAACAGAATACTTAAATAAAGCAGATAAAATGTGTGTTTGTGTACTCACTTTGGAGCCTCTGTGGTCTCCAGCAGTTCAGAATACTGAGAGGCACAGTGCTGTGGGGTTCAGAGACACAGAGAGCAAGTTAGATATATAGTAGCTGACCTTTCAACTTTGTTCATCATGAAAGAGATTAATTGTTTTGTGTCACAGTGAGTCTGACTATGAAATGGGGACAAGCATGTTGTCTCTGTCATACCTTCTGGGAGAACCAGTCTGGAGGGCGGCCTGGCTCTGAGAAAGGCTTGATGGCTCTGCTGACTGACACCCTGAAAGGCAGACAGTGGCAGGAGGACAATCAAGCACACAAATTACCATGTAGAAGAGTTTACTATATACACTAGAAAGAAGAAAAAAAACATGTAAATGCAATCAGTGACAGACTGAAATAAGTAGTGTTTGTTTACCAGTTTTGGTCTCCGCTCCTCATTACAGAGGAGGCTAGGCATAGTTTCTCCCTCAATGACCACGGCTCCGTCGGGCCAACGGACAGCATCTTGTGTTCTACATAAAGACAGATATAAGGAAATTATGACGCTTGGAATAGGTAGGCTAGCAATAGAGAGAAAGAGAGATTTCACAGGTCGCGGCGCAGGGGGAACCAAAGTTAGGTCAGAGCACAAATCTAGGCTAGATAGTTAGCTAGCTAAACACCGGCTACACAGCAAGCAAGCTACAATATTGTTGTTAATGCAAATAAGGTTTTGAGCTATCTAGAAAAGCATAACATCACCACTTAGCTAGCTAGGTCATCTAACACAATAATTGATTTTGTTGTTTATCATATTCGGCTAGTAAAGTACGTGCTCTGTAGCTAGGAACACCAATTGTTATCAAGCTAGCAAACGTTAGCTTGCCAGGAGCGCGCCACTAGCTAACAAAACCCAGGCAGGGCTAGCTAGACGAAAATAATGTATAAAGCTAGTTACGAAAATATTGTAAATTACAGTTGAAATGTATGTATACGTTGTAGCTACACTTGCAAGCTAACAAATAATACTCACTCCCGACTCCACTCGCCATTTGTTTGTGGACAGGGCCTCGCCACTAAACTTCCGCCGGAATAAGTTCAATGTTGCACAGATGCGGAGAATGACATCAGAACAAATCACATACCGACCCTTGTCACACTGGGGGGATTAGCTCAAATGGTAGAGCGCTCGCTTAGCATGCGAGAGGTAGCGGGATCGATGCCCGCATCCTCCATTTTTTGCTTATTTTTATTGAATGTATTGAATGTGATATAATTAGCTTCTGAAGTAGTCTGATCAATTCCCTTTCCTTCTGTGTTATATTAGAAACGGATGTTGCTGCAGCTGTATTCTCAAATACATTGTATTATTATTATTGTCAGCATAGCTCTATATTAATTCTAGGGGCTAATATCAAAATGATTTCTAGTTACATATTTACATTTACATCATTTAGCAGACGCTCTTATCCAGAGCGACTTACAAATTGGTGCATTCAACTTATGATAGCCAGTGGGACAACCACTATTTTTTTTATGGGGGGGTGGGGGAGGGGGGGTAGAAGGATTACTTTTATACTATTCCAGGTATTCCTTAAAGAGGTAGGGTTTCAAGTGTCTCCGGAAGGTGGCGTCGTGGGGGAGCTTGTTCCACCATTGGGGTGCCAGAACAGCGAATAGCTTTGACTGGGCTGAGCGGGAACTGTGCTTCCGTAGAGGTAGGGGGGCTAGCAGGCCAGAGGTGGATGAACGTAGTGCCCTCGTTTGGGTGTAGGGTCTGATCAGAGCCTGACGGTAAGAAGGTGCCGTTCCCCTCACAGCTCCGTAGGCAAGCACCATGGTCTTGTAGTAGATGCGAGCCTCAACTGGAAGCAAGTGGAGTGTGCGGAGGAGCGGGGTGACATGAGAGAACTTGGCAAGGTTGAACACCAGACGGGCTGCAGCGTTCTGGATAACATGCAGAGATGCGATTCGCCACCTGGTTATCAGAAGGGCAAAAGGAGAAAATTAATTGTGTGTCATCTGCGTAGCAATGATAGGATATGACAGAGCCAAGTGACTTGGTGTATAGAGAGAATAGGAGAGGGCCTAGAACTGAGCACTGGGGGACACCAGTGGTGAGAGCACGTGGTGCGGAGACAGATTCTCACCACGCCACCTGGTAGGAGCGACCTGTCAGGTAGGACGCAATCCAAGAGTGAGCAGCGCCGGAGATGCCCAACTCGGAAAGGGTGGAGAGGAGGATCTGATGGTTCACAGTATCAAAGGCAGCGGATAGGTCTAGAAGGATAAGAGCAGAGGAGAGAGAGTTAGCTTTAGCAGTGCGGAGAGCCTCCGTGACACAGAGAAGAGCAGTCTCAGTTGAATGACCAGTCTTGAAACCTGACTGGTTTGGATCAAGAAGGTCATTCTGAGAGAGATAGCAGGAGAGTTGGCTAGAGACGGCACGCTCAAGAGTTTTGGAGAGAAAAGAAAGAAGGGATACTGGTCTGTAGTTGTTGACATCGGAGGGATCGAATGTAGGTTTTTTGAGGAGGGGTGCAACTCTCGCTCTCTTGAAGACGGAAGGGACATGGCCAGGGGTCAAGGATGAGTTGATGAGCGAGGTGAGGTAAGGTAGAAGGTCTCCGGAAATGGTCTGGAGAAGAGAGGAGGGGATAGGGTCAAGTGGGCAGGTTGTTGGGCGGACGGCCGTCACAAGTCGCAAGATTTCATCAGAGAGAGAGGGGAGAACGAAGTCAAAGCATAGGGTAGGGCAGTGTGAGCAGGACCAGCGGTGTCATTTGACTTAATAAATGAGGATCAGATGTCGTCAACCTTCTATTCAAAATGGTTGACGAAGTCATCCACAGAGAGGGAGGAGGGAGGGGGAGGAGGAGGAGGATTCAGCAGGGAGGATACGGTGGCAAAGAGCTTCCTAGGGTTAGAGGCAGAGGCTTGAAATTTAGAGTGGTAGAAAGTGGCTATAGCAGCGGAAACAGAGGAAGAGAATGTAGAGAGGAGGGAGTGAAAAGATGACAGGTCTGCAGGGAGTCTAGTTTTCCTCCATTTCCATACGGAGCAGGAGGGGAGGACCGAGCCGGCCGGGAGGATAGGGGACATAGAGAGTCAAAAGATGCAGAAAGGGAGGAGAGGAGGGTTAAGGAGGCAGAATCAGGAGATCGGAGGGAGAAGGATTTAGCAGAGGGAAGAGATGATAGGATGGAAGAGGAGAGAGTAGTGGGAGAGAGAGAGCGAAGGTTGCGACGACACATTACCATCTGAGTAGGGGCAGAGTGAGTAGTGTTGGAGGAGAGCGAGAGAGAAAAGGATACAAAGTAGTGGTCGGAGACTTGGAGGGGAGTTGCAGTGAGATTAGTAGAAGAACAGCATCTAGTAAAGATGAGGTCAAGCGTATTGCCTGCCTTGTGAGTAGGGGGGGACGGTGAGAGGGTGAGGTCAAAAGAGGAAAGGAGTGGAAAGAAGGAGGCAGAGAGAAATGAGTCAAAGGCAGACGTAGGGAGGTTAAAGTCATCCAGAACTGTGAGGGGTGAACCATCCTCAGGAAAGGAATTATCAAGGCGTCAAGCTCATTGATGAACTCTCCAAGGGAACCTGGAGGGCGATAAATGACAAGGATGTTAATCTTGAATGGGCTAGTGACTGTGACAGCATGGAATTCAAATGAGGATATAGACAGATGGGTCAGGGGAAAAAGAGAGAATGTCCACTTGGGAGAGATGAGGATTCCTGTGCCACCGCCGCAATGACCAGATGCTCTCGGGGTATGCGAGAACACATGATCAGACGAGGAAAGAGCAGGACTGGAGGGTAGCATAGGCTGAGATGAACTCTGCCTTGTTGGCCGCAGAATGGCAGTTCCAGAGGCTGCCGGAGACCACGTGTGTCGTGCGCGCAGGGACCACCAGATTAGAGTGGCAGCAGCCACGCGGTGTGAAGCGTTTGTATGGCCTGTGCAGAGAGGAGAGAACAGGGATAGACAGACACATAGTTGACAGGCTGCAGAAAAGGCTACAATAATGCAAAGGAGATCAGAATGAAATTAACTAAACATCTGGGAAAGCGAGAGAGCGGGGCCTCCCTCACTTACGTTTCACTGAAACACTCAAATATAACTCTCCCAACTTCCACTTTAGAAATTATAATGTTGTAAACTACAGCGGTTCAATGTTTTCTAGGAATAGACTCTAACTTAGTTTATTCAGCTAGCTAACTTGATACAGTATTCTTCCGTGAAAACCGCCCAGGGCACCATATCCTATGACGCCATAGCTAACTAGCATGCTAGCTTCCAATAACACGGTTTAGCACCAATACTCGGTTACAACAAACTACCAATAGTGTGTTAACACACTAAACTTAGGCTATTAATCAGTGATCATCAAGGGACTCCAAGGGAAAATAGTAATATTGCTTATGAATTAGAGACATACTGTATACACAGTTACACATTCTACTTTTGTGAACATTCACTGAAAGTTCCATTAGTCATTATCTCTGAACATGAATGGAGGATTAGCTCAAATTGTAAGGCATTTGCTTAGCATGAGTGGTAGTGGGATTAATGCCTGCTTCCTTCAAATCTTTACTTTCCATCTATGACTAGGCAGTGCCAGAGATATGGAAGATGTTTTATAATTGTTGTAGTGAACACAGGAGAATTAGCTCAAATGGTAGCGCGCTTGCTTAGCATGTGAGAGATTGTGGGATTGATGCCTGCATCCTCCAAATCTTTATTTATTTTATAGTCTTTTTTTGCTCATCTTTATCAAGGGATCCAATAATTCCGGACCCCACTGTATGTGAAAACGACAGGTTTCTATGATTTGTAGTGAAAGAGATGCACACCAGATTATGTCAAAGGTGTTTCTGGATGATGTGTTTCTGGATGATGTCATCGGAATAACTTGACATCATCTGGTGTGTATCATGTGATTTTAACTATGAGCAGGCAAAGGTTAGTAAATCACATGCTACACACCAGATGATGTTAAAAGTGTTTCCAATGACATCAGAAACATAGAAACCCGCCACTTTCACATGTTGATGTTAGGGTGGTGCTGGAGAAGTTGACAAGTGGTAACCAATCAATCAATCAAAGTGATTTATAAAGCTCTTTTTACATCAGCAGATGTCACAAAGTGCTTATACAGAAA
This sequence comes from Coregonus lavaretus, assembly GCF_964263955.1. NCBI lineage: Eukaryota > Metazoa > Chordata > Actinopteri > Salmoniformes > Salmonidae > Coregonus > Coregonus lavaretus. The sequence continues at coordinate 10,131,128 of NC_140016.1, forward strand.
CCCAGCCTAAAACCCCAAACAGCAAGCAATGCAGATGTAGAAGCACATCGCTAGGAAAAACTCCCTAGAAAGGCAGGAACCTAGGAAGAAACCTAGAGAAGAACCAGGCTCTGAGGGGTGGCCCGTCCTCTTCTGGCTGTCCTGGGTGGAGATTTTAAGAGTACATGGCCATTACGGCCAAATCGTTCTTCAAGATGTTCAAACATTCATAGATGACCAGCAGGGTCAAATAATAATCACAGTGGTTGTAGAGGGTGCAAAAAGACAGCACCTCAGGAGTAAATGTCAGTTGGCTTTTCATAGCCGAGCATTCAGAGGTCGAGACAGTTGCGGTAGGGAGGGAGAGAGAGAGAGGGAGCGGGAGAGGGTGAGAGAGGGTCGAAAACAGCAGGTCCAGGGCAAGGTAGCACATCTGGTAAAAAGGTCAGGGTTCCATAGCCACAGGCAAAACAGCAGAAACTGGATCAGCAGCACGACCAGGTGGACTGCGGACGGGGAGAGCCAGGAGACATCAGGCCAAGTAGTCCTGAGGCATGGTCCTAGAGCTCAGGTCCTCCGGAAGGGGAGAGAGAAAGAGAGAGAGATGGGAGAATTAGAGGGAGCATACTTAAGTTCACACAGGACACCAGATAAGACAGGAGAAATACACCAGATAGGACAGACTGAATAAACATTTCCCTTTAAGGACAGCTGAAGAAAGCACACGTGTTTTCTTCAGGAAAATTACCCTTACTAGTTCCTTTGTAGTTTCTGCATAGTGTGTCATAAGAACCAGATAAAGTATTAGTGAACAGTTGCTCTGAGTTTTATGGGACAAAAACCCATCAATTGGGGGGCGCCGTGAGATTTATTTGAAGATGTAGGGTTTCAGACGTTTTCGGAAGATGGGCAGGGAATCAATCTCTGTTCTAAAGTTTGGGGGAAGCTCGTTCCACCATTGGGGTGCCAGGACAGAGAAGAGCTTTGACAGGGCTGAGCGGGAGCTGAATCACTGTTCCCCTTGCTGCTCCGTAGGCAAGCACCAGGGTTTTAAAATGGATGCGAGCTTCGACTGGAAGCCAGTGGAGTGTGCGGAGGAGCGGGATTACATAGGAGAACTTGGGAAGGTGGAACACCAGGCAACTGTGGAGTTCTGCATAAATTGCAGGGGTTTGATGGCACAAGCGGGGACCCCAGCCAACAGAGAGTTGCAGTCCAGACAGGAGATTTAAAGTGCCTGGATTAGGACCTGCGCTGCTTCCTGTGTGAGGAAAGGTCGTACTCTACAGATGTTGTAGAGCATGAACCTGCAGTAGCAAGTCACTGCTTTTACGTTTGCAGAGAACGACAGGGTGTTGTCCAGGGTCACGCCAAGGTTATTTGCACTCTGGTAGGGGGACACCGTGGAGTTCAAACCGTGATGGAAGGGTCTTTGAGGTGGCAGGCCTTCCCCTTGGAGGAAGAGATTGTTGAGGTTGAGCTTGAGGTGTTGGGCCGACATCCAAGCTGAGAGGTCTGCCAGGCATGCAGAGATGCATGTAACCACCTGGGTGTCAGAAGGGGGGAAGGAGAAAACTAGTTCAGTGTCATCCGCATAGCAATGATAGGAGAGACCATGTGAGGATATGACGGAGCCAAGTGACTTGGTGTATAGAGAGAAGCGGAAAGGGCATAGAACCGAGCCCTAGGGGACGCCAGTAGTGCAAGTGGTGCAGACACAGATCCTCTCCATGTCACATGGTAAGAGCGACCTGCCAGGTAGGACACAATCGAAGAGTGTGCAAAGCCTGAGACACCCAGCCCTGAGAGGGTGGAGAGGAGGATCTGATGGTTCACGGTGTCGAAGGCCGCTACACCTCCGACATCGGCAAAACATCAGCTAACCTGTTTCAACTCTCCCCCACACACTAAAGCTAATTAATGCTGTAGCTTTGCTGGTTAATTGGCACCCTAAACAATCTTAAGGCACAATGCCCCCTTGATACAAGTTTTCATTTTCAATAGGAAAGCATTTGTGTTAATTCTAACTCCAGACTCTGTTTATCCTTAGTCCACAAACCTTTCTTTCTTTCTTTCTTTCTTTCTTTCTTTCTTTCTCTAATTTCTCTGACCGCCTCTCTCTTCATTACCCCCTGTCTCTCTTGTGGTCTCCCCTTGCCATCTCATGGGACTGACTCCCTGCTAACATAAAGGTGAAATAAAAAAAAGTGAAATGCACATAAAAACCAACAGTGTAATGTTTGAATTGGGTCTTGTGTCAGATTAACTGTTGTCCTCAACTTCATTCTGTTTTATTTTACTTCCTACCATTTTAGTAGGTCTAGATCTAACTGAATGAAGACAAACGACAGACAGACCAAAAAGATAGATCACCATTTAAGTGCTTTATTAAAAGGTAAAACAAAAATAACAGAAGTCAGAGGTGTATGTATATCTATATATTTATACATAGCAAAAATAATTGGCATGTAGCACAGTTCTCTAGCACATACAAGCACAACAAGCTAAATAGAAAGTGAATGAGAAGAATTTTCATACCAAGAATCAAAGCAGTCAATTTCACTTCTGTCCTAGAGTGGAGGAGAGAGGAGCCCTTGTTGACAGAGATATAATGGACAGCCTTCTCTCCACTGGAAATGCTTCTAAACAGACCCAATGTTTTAGCCCGGGTGCAAGTTTGATCACTCCTTGGCTTTGCCTTGCCAAGCAAAAACAGGCAACTAATATCCAAGAAAGCACCCAAAGCAACTAATAGTTGTTTAAATTAAAGGGACAAATTCTGTGGTCACTTGCCATGTATGAGATGCATGTTTTTGCTTTCCCATCAACAAGCACAGATGTACATTATGAGACTGATCTTTGAATCAGTTGTTAAATGTTTGGGAGCCTTGACCCCCAGTCTAAGGTTGTCCTCTCCTCTGTTTACAGTGGAAAGGCCTTGGACCAATCCACTGAGACCCAGTCCCTCCACCACCTCTAGGACAAGTGCCATGGCAACAAAATGATTGGCTTCCAAAGCAATTGAAGAACATTTAATGTACAAGTTCGCATGAACAGAAGTTTTCGTCAGGGATGTTTGTTTCGCAAGTGTGTGTGATTGTAGTAAAAGCAGTTATTTTATCCAGATCGGACTAAAATCCTGTGGAGAATTCAGATTTATTGTTTTTTGGATAATGACAATGAGTAAAGAAAAATCCCTTCTCACAAACCGAATACACATGAATAGTAAATTATTTCCTGTTTTGCGCACTACTGACATCCATTATTTCCGACTATCAGCTGATCTGGATGTCATTCCCCAGACAGACAGCAGGTGGACCACCAAATTCACAGGTTCTTCTGCACAACAGCTTGCATGCAGAACTATGGGACTGATCGTGTAGATAGGCCTAACACAGTTTGATCTTGAAATCAATCTAGTTTTATATAGGGTTGCAAAGGGAGGGTATATTACTGGATCATTTCGAAGTTTACCAGTAAACTACCAGAAATTTTGTAAATTTCAAGGATTTAATGTAAATTATCACAAGACATCTAGTGGCCATTTTGGATACTTCAGATTATCACAGGTGTCTAATGATCTCTGGCCCTCTGTGTGGCCTTATCACATGTCAAATATATAACAATCAAATAAGATGATTTTAATATTTAAAAAATAGAATGACAAAGCTGTAAAACATTATCCTAAATATAAACCATCAATTTAGTGAATACCATTGGTGTTTAATATAAGGGTTTCAGCATGAAATATCCTTTATATATTCTTTACACACTTTTATTTACTTTACTAGGCTATGTCAATATGTCTTTGTTGTAAATGTTTTGGCGCCAAACTGGTGGCAGTTGTGAAAAAAGTCAATAGTTGGAAGTCAATAGTTGGAAGAGTTGCAGAGTTAATTGAAAATAATGCCATTGTTGATTAGATTCTAATTTAATTAATTTTCTCTTGAATCATATGTCTATCTACTAGAAACTCATGCACAATACGGATACAGGTATACAAAATGTTTTTTGTTTTTTTAAGTTATTCAAGTATAAATTACCAAAGTTATTATAGATTGCCATATATTACCTGTTAATTACCAAAAAATACAGAAGATTCCAGTAACTTTGTTAAATTACCGGTAGCTTTGCAACCCTAGTTTTATGTAAGCTACCATTCTGATTTACTGTGTTACTGTGTCATCAAACAGGAGAACACATGAGGGAAATGTAAAGATAATTCATTTGTTGACTATAGGGCATATGCATATACAGTGGGGAAAAAAAGTAATTTTCATCATAGGTACACGTCAACTATGACAGACAAAATGAGATTTTTTTTCCCAGAAAATCACATTGTAGGATTTTTTATGAATTTATTTGCAAATTATGGTGGAAAATAAGTATTTGGTCAATAACAAAAGTTTCTCAATACTTTGTTATATACCCTTTGTTGGTAATGACACAGGTCAAACGTTTTCTGTAAGTCTTCACAAGGTTTTCACACACTGTTGCTGGTATTTTGGCCCATTCCTCCATGCAGATCTCCTCTAGAGCAGTGATGTTTTGGGGCTGTCGCTGGGCAACACAGACTTTCAACTCCCTCCAAAGATGTTCTATGGGGTTGAGATCTGGAGACTGGCTAGGCCACTCCAGGACCTTGAAATGCTTCTTACGAAGCCACTCCTTCGTTGCCCGGGCGGTGTGTTTGGGATCATTGTCATGCTGAAAGACCCAGCCACGTTTCATCTTCAATGCCCTTGCTGATGGAAGGAGGTTTTCACTCAAAATCTCACGATACATGGCCCCATTCATTCTTTCCTTTACACAGATCAGTCGTCCTGGTCCCTTTGCAGAACAACAGCCCCAAAGCATGATGTTTCCACCCCCATGCTTCACAGTAGGTATGGTGTTCTTTGGATGCAACTCAGCATTCTTTGTCCTCCAAACACGACGAGTTGAGTTTTTACCAAAAAGTTATATTTTGGTTTCATCTGACCATATGACATTCTCCCAATCCTCTTCTGGATCATACAAATGCACTCTAGCAAACTTCAGACGGGCCTGGACATGTACTGGCTTAAGCAGGGGGACACGTCTGGCACTGCAGGATTTGAGTCCCTGGCGGCGTAGTGTGTTACTGATGGTAGGCTTTGTTACTTTGGTCCCAGCTCTCTGCAGGTCATTCACTAGGTCCCCCCGTGTGGTTCTGGGATTTTTGCTCACCGTTCTTGTGATCATTTTGACCCCACGGGGTGAGATCTTGCGTGGAGCCCCAGATCGAGGGAGATTATCAGTGGTCTTGTATGTCTTCCATTTCCTAATAATTGCTCCCACTGTTGATTTCTTCAAACCAAGCTGCTTACCTATTGCAGATTCAGTCTTCCCAGCCTGGTGCAGGTCTACAATTTTGTTTCTGGTGTCCTTTGACAGCTCTTTGGTCTTGGCCATAGTGGAGTTTGGAGTGTGACTGTTTGAGGTTGTGGACAGGTGTCTTTTATACTGATAACAAGTTCAAACAGGTGCCATTAATACAGGTAACGAGTGGAGGACAGAGGAGCCTTTTAAAGAAGAAGTTACAGGTCTGTGAGAGACAGAAATCTTGCTTGTTTGTAGGTGACCAAATACTTATTTTCCACCATAATTTGCAAATAAATTCATAAAAAATCCTACAATGTGATTTTCTGGAAAAAAAATGCTCGATTTGTCTGTCATAGTTGACGTGTACCTATGATGAAAATTACAGGCCTCTCTCATCTTTTTAATTGGGAGAACTTGCACAATTGGTCGCTGACTAAATACTTTTTTCCCCCACTGTAGTTGTATTAGTTCCAACTATTTGCTTATAGTTCTATAAGTTCTAACTATATGCATACAGTTGGAACTAATATATATATATATATATATATATATATATATATATATATATATATATATATATAAATAACAAAACTGGTTCAGGATCAGACATAGCTGGACTTCTAAATGCGCTTCTTTAAAGTATGGCAAACCACAAAGCTTCTTTTTGACACATTCTGTTTTCTCTTAACAGCGAGGCACCATCATGTTCTGATAGGAGCAGGGCACATATAAAACAAAACAAAAGACACATCCCTCAAAAACAACTCTCTTTTGTTACACTGTATTAAAATGATAATTGCTTACCTGTATTTCTTAACAATACAGTAAATTATATATTTTTTATCAGTTCTTTTCTCTATATTTATTCAAAATAAATTCAGAATATTTTGACTTACTTATTTACATAAGTGCAAACGAGGTGAATATCACACATTCGTACACCGGTTGAATCACCTAAAGCTCCAGCGAGCGTCGACATCTCCCAGCACAGCTGGGCAGGCCACAGGGGGGAAAGAGACTTCATACTGAGGACCAATCCAAGAGCTCCGTGACATCAGCACTTCCTGTCCAGGTGGACAGAAGGCCTATAGTATAAGCCTATGAGCCTAGGTGAAAATTGTTGGCAATACAATGCATAGAGACGATGCATAGCAAATGATGTACAGTATGTATAGACCAGTTCAACTCCAATGTAATGTGGTGATCAAAAGCAGCAAATCAAATCAGGTAATAAGTCTATAATGACTCAATTTAGCATAATTATTTCAATCTTGTATCCAGTCCCAAAGTCTCTTTACCCTCCTGGTGTTTAAGGTGATCACTTTAAAAGCTGAGATGCGTTCTTACTCTCCAAAAAACAAAACACAGAAATAAAATCTAACCCAAAAGATAAACAAACAAAACACCTGATCTCCCCAGAGGACCTTTGGACATTAAGGATTTTACTTTACTATTTCTTACAAAATATTCAATAATCTTGCAATCCAAGACAATCTAACTAGACATTCCCTTTCTGAATAAGTTAATGTTGTACATTATTTCAATTCATATGTGAAAAAAATCACAATTAAGATTGACAAAGGTAGCCATGTTGTCGTTCTGTTGCCACAGCAACAACAACAACAACAACCTACTATTAATAAGTAACAATGAATCTATCATTGTATAGATACAAATGTATATATTTTTATATAATTTATATTTTTAGTTTTTCTTAAATGGAAACTACACAAACTATTAATTAAGTATCAATGAAGATTATCTTATTTTCATGCTATGAAGCTTTTTTAAATGTTGAATAAACAATTTTTAAAAAATGGGTGAAAATACCACTAACAGTTCTGTCCGTAAATAGTCACATCTTTGATATTGTGATTTAGGAACTAAGACAGAAATGTGACGGAAATTCAATCAAGTACCATTAAGAGAGGGAGTAACTTTGGAACATAATGGTAAAGGCTGAAGAAAGAAAGAAAGAACAATATATTTGTACCAACAACACTACAATTACTCTAGCTAACTATGTTATTGTACAAGGAAAACACACCTCTTAAACATGTACGTTTACTTAAAATGCTAATGCCCCCCCACGAGGCACATTTTTTTTTTCTTAATCAAGTATTTTGTTATTTCCAGCTGGATAGCAGTTGGAGAAGGCATAATGATGTGACATAGAGGGGGGGGGGGGGGGGGAGAGAGAGAGAAGATAGATTTTCATCTTGGCTGGGCAATGCAAGTCCTTCAAAGCGATACAATTTAGACAAAATTAATTTGTCTAGACATTCTAATCATCAATTTCATTAATCAATTGAATTGATTAAGAGAGGACCATTTCTAATCTGCATCAAAATGCTTCAAAGAAAGGGGAAAATGCAGGGACCACACTTGTCCAAGGATATTTCCGAAAGTACTCTTCACACTCACAAACATTTAAACATAAACCTATATAACAACACACACACATACTTAAAACATTTCTTAACACAGTATGTTGTCTTAACGTGGTTTGCATTTTACCTCAATAGAAATAGCCTATATAGTGAATCATTACATTTCAACATGCCGCTCGAGTTTTTGCGTTATTAGATACATTCACCACGTAAATGACATGACTTAAACATGAATAGCTTCCTGTCAATATCCATTTCCCCACAAGATGTGGACAATGTATCAACATTTTCACATATCCAACTCAGTGATTCAGTGTCTAGTCATTAATTAAAACATTTAAACACACCACCCACCCAGTCTGATTACTTTTTTACCTCATCAAAAGATGAGACAGCACAGCTGTTTCAAAGAAGAAACTACAGAGACACGACAGATCTATGGTGCCAGACAGGCAGTGCTAATCAACGTATCATCTGTTTTGAAAAGACTGAAAAGTCGGTTATTACAGTGTATGGACAGTGGTTGGTTTCAGAAGACTTGAAAATGAGTGAGAGGCACATTAAAACTCCTCTAAACATATCAGCTAATGTTTTGTCTTTCTCCATTTTCATAGCAATTCTGCTCCATTTTGTAATAATTCTGGACATCATTTTAGACCAAATACTTGACTCCAGACGTCAAACTGGTCCGTTTCTCTTTCAGTCTCTCACTATCTCCTTCTATTCTCTCTACTTAGGTCGGTACTGTCCCAGCAGGTCACTATATTTGTAGCATTTAGAGTCTGCTGACTGTTGAAAGTAAGGACACAATCAGTGACTATGATCAAATACATTTTTTACAGACGGAACAATTTCAAGCTTACTCAATTGACTTCCTGCAGAACCTTTTTTTTTTTTTTTTTGTCAAATCCATTCCATTAAAATATTCTGAACACAACAGATAGTAAAATGTGTACCACTTACTCAAACATACTATTATGAATGCAGGAGATGTAGACCCCCCCCCCCCCCAAATACCAGTTCACGTCTGACAGAGAAAGGGACTGGCTCATCGAAGGGGAAACATCCACTCAGGTATCAATCTGACAACAGTAAGGGAATTATATTCAGGATACAGTATACACCAATGATTGGCACAGACAAACCTCCATTATAGAATCATTGGCACACAGGTAAGCACGCTAGACCTTTCAGACAAGCAACTCCCCTTATGCAGCCTCTGCAGTGGTTCCAGAAAGTTCAATACATAATTAAGTATTATTTCAGATTTCACCATTCAACTTCATTTTTGGTATCAATAATGTGTCATTCCACGTATAGATTACCTTTTGGGTAGTGTAATTTTGTCAAAAATAACAATTTCACTTAATTTTAACATTGTCATAAAGAGCACATGTTCAACTTCATAACAAACATGTTTTCCCATCTCAAGAGGTTTAAAGCTGAAATCCGCATAAGGGAAAACAGCACCATTGTTCGCCCCTAGCAAATGTGTCATTGTTTTTGTTTTGTTGACGAAACGGTGGAGAGGAGCATCCTGCATCGTGATAAAAATGCAGTACATACTCTGCTGTTCTATCGTTCGTGCATTGATGTGCAATGATGTCAGAGAAGAAAACAAATGCTTTACACTGTGATTTCACTATTAGACAGGGACAAATGTAAATATACATTCACTAATCACATTAAATAAGTAAGACAGAAATGATAGTGAAAACATCTGAAAAACTTGGGGTTAAGTGAGTTAAGATCTTTGTTGAAGTTGGACAAACAAGACATGGGACATGGCAAAATGTGGATTTTCAGTGAACACAAATAACTTATTTGAATGAAAACGCACTGCTTTAGGAATAATCTTTCACATGGTTTAGTTTAGTTAGAGCATAGTCTCTCTAGACAGATAGGTTACCTCCCACAATGCACCAATGTTCGAGCATGCAGGTCTGTACTAAGACAAGGTCAGTTTGACATAGAGTAAAAGGTGGAGTTGGGACATCCTTCTTTCTTATGTCACTGCCTTATTCGCTTGTTGCCCAAAATAGTAGCTAACAAGATGGAGCTCACAGAGGTTATTTTAATGAGTGCATTTCACAAGTGGTTAGTTTGCATCAACTACCTTCACTAAAACCACTGCAAAGGTTTTGCCTGCAAACTTTGGTTTCAAATTGCGAAGTTCTGGCATGTCTGGCTGTACAGGCTATGGTAAGAGTTTTTCACAATTCCTGCCTGCATTCTAAGCCCTGCCTACCCAAACTTGTGATTGGTCTGTCTGAAGAGGACCCTTTCCCTTTTCAAAGTTACCAAGAGACTCAGTGCTGTTGCCCTAGGTCTGGGACTTACGAGACTAGTTAGAGCATCGATGTACATGATTGTTAAATTGAAAGGCACTCTATTCGTGTAACGACCCTAATATCATCTCATGAAGAGAGCTTGTCACAGGACCTAGTCCTCCTGAACAGAGACCTTTCGACAGGCTATAGACACAGGGGGAGGGGCTATATATACAGGGGGAGGGGCTAAATATGCAGGAGGAGGGGCTATATATAGACAGGAGGACCTATAGCCTTTTTGTTAATAGAAACACTTCTCTATACTTTGTCTGACATCAAGGCTATTTGGGTTTCGGGGTTTTAGTCATTGACTTCAGTTTTTTTTTAAATAAGACATAAAATATCCTACATAGCTGGGAACTCAAAAGGCACAGACAAATGAACATGGAGAAAGATCAGACATGAGACCTTGGGTGAGTTTTTAGAATTGGACCATAGGATCTTAGCCTCTCTGAACTAAGGGAATGGCTCACATAATAACACAATGCTTTTAAGCTTCAGCCGTCTTGAAACGTACTGTAAACATTAAATGAGACACAACACATTTCTTGAAAAGTGAAAAAGAAAAGATGAAGAAAACGACATTGCCTTCTAGAATGAAGTACAGGATCCAACCTCTGAAGACTACTTCTAGAACGATCCAACCTCTGGAGACTACTTCTAAAATGATCCAACCTCCGGAGACTACTTCTAGAATGATCCAACCTCTGCAGACTACTTCTAGAATGTTCCAACCTCTGCAGACTACTTCTTTCTTCTTGTCTGACTTTTCACTCATTTTCTTTCCAGACTGTCTGACTTTGGGGGAACAGTCAGCTGTGTAAGATTATACGACCTTACGCCTCATATCCTCAGCTTAGTCTCCAAGAGGATTTGCTGTTTTTATTGTGTGTGTGTGTGTGTGTGTTAAAGGTGTGGGTGTGTATGGCTGTTAGAACTTGGGAGCTCTACCGCCTCTCCTTCAGTCAGCTCCTTCAAGTCAATGTGCATCAGTCTGGGCTGGCTTTACATCAACAGTAATGGGTCCAAGCTTTAGTATTGCCTGTGTTAAATGTCAACAAAACCTTGTCGACCTTTTTATTATGTGAATACCTCCTAAATGAGGATAACACTACCTCTCACTTGGGGTGCACTGTAGGTTAGGCACATGTTTGCTGCATTCAGAGAGTTGACTGTGGTGCTCTTGGGGCAGGGTTGGTTGGGGATGACTAGGGGTTTGATGGTGTTGTCGGGTGCTTTAACTGGGGTTTCACGGGAGGCTTACTGGGTTCAGCGCCACCGGAGCAGCCACCAGGAGCTTGGGGAGAGGGCAGAAGTGGGCTTCCATGGGGACGCACTGAAGTTCCACTGGGTCGGCACTCAAAACCTCTGAAGGGTCTACTGGAGGAGAGGAGAGAGAGAAGAGAGAGAAAGGGAGAGAGAGAGAAGAGAGAGAGAAAGGGAGAGAGAGAAGAGAGAGAGAAAGGGAGAGAGAGAGACAGAGAGAGAGAAAGGGAGAGAGAGAGAAGAGAGAGAGAAGAGAGAGAAAGGGAGAGAGAGAGAGAAGAGAGAGAGAAAGGGAGCGAGAAGAGAGGGGAAGAGGAGAAATGAAACCTAGAAAACAACTGGAGAGAGGGATAAAGTAGTTTCACCAATAGTAGTACAGTATTGTAATGCATCAACTTGTACTGCACTGACTCAGATGACTGATGATTGGCTAAAATAAATGGATAATAAGATGATAGTTGGAGCTGTATTGTTAGATTTCAGTGCAGCCTGGGATGTTATTGATCATAATTTGTTATTGAAAAAAATTGCTTTACATCACCTGCTATCACATGGTTGGAGAGTTACTTATCCAATAGAACCCAGAGATTGTTCTTCAATGGAAGCTTCTCTAACATCAGATATGTACAATGTGGTGTCCCTCAGGACAGTTGCCTTGGGCCGTTACTCTTCTCTATTTTTACAAATGATTTGCCACTTGTCTTACAAGAAGCTAAAATGACTGTGTATGCTGATGATTCCTCACTCTACATGTCAGCACCCAAAGCCAGTGAGCTCATTGAGACTCTTAACAAGGAGTTACAGTCAGTGTCAGAATGGGTGATTAATAATAAACTGGTCTTAAATACATCTAAAACTAAAAGCATTGTATTTGGTTCAAAACATTCTCTAAGACCTAAAGCTCAGCTGGAGTTGTGCATAAAGGGTGTGACCACTGAGCAAGTAGAATAGGCTGTACTCCTAGGAGTAACATGGATGGTCAGTCATCATGGTCAAGTCATATTGACAACGTTGTTGTGAAGATGGGGAGAGGTACAGTATGTCTGTGTTAAAAAGAAAGCTGCAACTGGCTCAAAACAGAGCAGCACACCTTGTCCTTAACTGCACACACAGAACTAACATCAATAACATGCATGATAGTTTTTCCTGGTTGAGGATAAATTGACTACTTCTCTTCTAGTCTTTTTGAGAAGCATTTGTGTGTTGAAAATGCCTAACCACTTGTATAATGCATTCGGAAAGTATTCAGACCCCTTGACCTTTTCCACATTTTGTTACATTACAGCCTTATTCTAAAATGTATTAAACTAAAAATGTTCCTCATCAATCTACACACAATACCCCATAATGACAAAGACAAAACAGGTTTTTAGAATTTATTACAAATAAAAAACAGAAATACCTTATTTACATAAGTATTCAGACCCTTTGCTATGATACTCGAAAAAACAATTTAATACATTTTAGAATAAGGCTGTAACGTAACACATTTTGGAAAATGTCACAGGGTCTGAATACTTTCCGAATGCACTCTAACTGGTTTTTCTATGCATCGTCAGGACAGAACGGCAGAGTTGGGTAAGCTCAAGGGGGGAGGTGTGTGTGTCTTTGTTAACAACAGCCGGTACGCAATCTCTAATATTAGGAAGTCTCGATGTTCTGCTTGCTTGAGTTAGAATATCTCATGATAAGCTGTAGACCATACTATTCACCAAGAGAGTTTTCATCTATATATTTCTAAGATCGCACTCAACGAGCTGTATAGGGCCATAAGCAAACAAGAAAATGCTCATCCATAAGCGGCGCTCCAAGTGGCTGAAATCCGTTTTACCTCATTTCTACAGCATGTCACCTGTGCAACTACAGGCGAAAAAACTTTAGATCACCTTTACTCCACACACAGAGACGCATACAAAGCTCTCCCTCGCCCTCCATTTGGCAAATCTGACCATAACTCTATCCTCCTGATTCCTGCTTACAAGCAAAACCTCAAACAGTGACACGCTCAATACGGAAGTGGTCTTATGAAGCGGATGCTAAACTACAGGACTGTTTCGCTAGCACAGGTTGGAATATGTTCTGTGATTCATCTGATGGCATTGAGGAGATTACCACATCAGCCACCGGCTTCATTAATAAGTGCATGGACGACGTCGTCCCCACAGTGACCATACGTACATATCCCAACCAGAAGCCATGGATTACAGGCAACATCCACACTGAGCTAAAGGCTAGAGCTGCTGCTTTCAAGGAGCGGGACAATAATCTGGACGCTTATAAGAAATCCCTTTACTCTCTCCGATGAACCATCAAACAGGCAAAGCATCAATACAGGACTAAGATCGAATCCTACTACACCAGCTTGTCGGAAGCTTGTCGGATTTGGCAGGGTTTACAAACTATCCTGGATTACAAAGGGAAACCCAGCCGCGAGCTGCCCAGTGGCGCAAGCCTACCAGACAAGCTAAATGCCTTCTATGCTCGCTTCGAGGCAAGCCACACTGAACCATGCATGAGAGCACCAGCTGTTCTGGACGATTGTGTGATTACGCTCTCCGTAACCGAGTAAGACCTTTAAACAGGTTAACATTTACAAGGCCACAGGGCCAGACGGATTACCAGGACTCCGAGCATGCGCTGACCAGCTGACAAGTGTCTTCACTGACATTTTCAACCTCTCCCTGACCCAGTCTGTAATACCTACATGTTTCAAGCAGACCATCATAGTCCCTGTGCCCAAGAATGCCAAGATAACCTGTCTAAATGAATATCGCCCCATAGCACTCACATCTGTGGCCATGAAATGCTTTAAAAGGCTGGTCATGACTCACATCAACAGGAAACGGAGGGCCGAGCACGCCCAAATTCACATTGACGCGGCTGTAGTGGAGCGGGTTTAGAGCTTCAAGTTCCTTGGTTTCCACATCACTAAGGATCTATCATGGTCCACACACACCAACACAGTCGTGAAGTGGGTACAACAACGCTTCCCCCCTTCAGGAGGATGAAAAGATTTGGCATGGGCCCTCAGATCCTCAAAAAGTTCTACAGCTGCACCATTGACAGCATCTTTACTGGCTGCATCACTGCTTGGTATGGCAACTGCTTGGCATCCGACTGCAAGGCGCAACAGAGGGTAGTGCGGCCGGCCCAGTACATCACTGGGGCCGAGCTCCCTGCTATCCAGGACCTCTATACCAAGCGGTGTCAGAGGAAGGCCCTAAAAATTGTCAAAGACTCCAACCACCCAAGTCATAGACTGTTCTCTCTGCTACCACATGACAAGCGATACTGATGCACCAAGTCTGGAACCAACAGGACCCTAAACAGCTTCTACCCCCAAGCCATAATACTGCTAAATAGTTAGTTAAATAGTTAACCAAATAGCTACCCGGACTATCTGCATTGACCCTTTTTGCACTAACTGTTTTGACTCATCACATACGCTGCTGCTACTATTTATTATCTGTCACTTTATCTCTACCTATATGTACATACAGTATCTACCTCAATTACCTTATACCCTTGCACCTCGACTTGGTCCTGGTACCCCGTGTATATAGCCAAGTTATCGTTACTCATTGTGTATTTATTATTAATTATATTATTACGTGTTTAACTTTTCTATTATTTCTCCAAAAAAAATTAGCTCTGCATTTTTGGGAAGGGCCTGTAAGTAATCATTTAACTGATTAGTCTACACCTGTTGTTTCTGAAGCATGAGACAGACAGAGTGACACAGGAGATGGCTCAACACAATACCCTAATGCAACAGAATCCACCAAAAAATCTAATTTCAGTGTGTGACATTAAAAAGTGACTGAAAAAAGTGAAACGTGAACACACAGTATGTATATGAAATTATAAAAAATCGGAATCTTAATGGCCAAAGTTCTGACACCATACAGGTATAAACCAAAGAGAGAACCCAAAATGAAGGGACAAACCTGATTGGAGGCGGCTGATTCTGCGAAAGGAACATTGGTGACTGGGGTCGAGGCCGACGAAACAGTGGAGGTGGTGGCACCGTGCATCATGGGTACTTATTTTCAGGCGAGTTGGACGAGAGACAGGGGGGATGGGTGGGGGGGAGGGGGGGGAGGAATGTTATGGTTACCATGGCAAAATGTGGAAGAGGGGTAAAAGTCATGGAAAGAAGTCATGTGACGACATTGCCAGGGGGTGAGGGGTTTCAACAAGAACCGAGACATGCAAATGAAATAAGATAACAATTTAATGACATGACTTATTCCATTAGAAGAGAACCAACTATGTTAAAACAGAAGAACAATATTCAATATTGTCTCAAAACTAATAGTCGATAACAAAATATGGCAGAAATCTTAATTCATACAATCGAATCAGACTAAGGCATCTGATAATTGTATTCAGATGGAGGGAGTACATGTGTAGGGAGGGAGCAAATGAATAACAGAAAAAAGAAGCAAAATACTAGTTCTGTGAACCACAGACTCACACACAAACATAAAGGCATTAGCTAATATAATATGACACTCATTTGTCATCATTATCACATAACTGAATCACATTAATATGCTGAGGAAATATTCTAAAAATAACGGCATATTCAAATACGTTAGTCTTGAGCTGGGAAGGAGATACAGTGCCTTGCAAAAGTATTCATCCCCCTTGGCATTTTTCCTATTTTGTTGCATTACAACCTGTAATTTAAATTGATTTTTATTTGGATTTCATGTAATGGACATACACAAAATAGTCCAAATTGGTGAAGTGAAATGAAAAAACTAACTATTTATTAAAAATAAATAACGGAAAAGTAGTGTGTGCATATGTTTTCACCCCCTTTGCTATGAAGCCCCTAAATAAGATCTGGTGCAACCAATTACCTTCAGAAGTCACATAATTAGTTAAATAAAGTCCACCTGTGTGCAATCTAAGTGTCACATGATCTGTCACATGATCTCAGTATATATACACCTGTTCTGAAAGGCCCCAGAGTTTGCAACACCACTAAGCAAGCGGCACCACCAAGCAAGCGGCACCATGAAGACCAAGGAGCTCTCCAAACAGGTCAGGGACAAAGTTGTGGAGAAGTACAGATCAGGGTTGGGTTATCAAAAAATATCTGAAACTTTCAATATCCCACGGAGCACCATTAAATCCATTATTAAAAAAGGGAAAGAATATGGCTCCACAAACCTGCCAAGAGAGGGCCGCCCACCAAAACTCACAGACCAGGCAAGGAGGGCATTAATCAGAGAGGCAACAAAGAGACCAAAGATAACCCTGAAGGAGCTGCAAAGCTCCACAGCGGAGATTGGAGTATCTGTCCATAGGACCACTTTAAGCCGTACACTCCACAGAGCTTGGCTTTACGGAAGAGTGGCCAGAAAAAAGTCATTGCTTAAAAAAAAAAATAAGCAAACACGTTTGGTGTTCGCCAAAAGACATGTGGGAGACTCCCCAAACATATGGAATAAGGTACTCTGGTCAGATGAGACTAAAATTGAGCTTTTTGGCCATCAAGGAAAATGCTATGTCTGGTGCAAACCCAACACCTCTCATCACCCCGAGAACACCATCCCACAGTGAAGCATGGTGGTGGCAGCATCATGCTGTGGGGATGTTTTTCATCGGCAGGGACTGGAAAACTGGTCAGAATTGAAGGAATTCTTGAGGGAAACCTGTTTCAGTTTTTTTGTCTTATTTCTTGTTAAATTCACAAAAAAATATATTTTGCATCTTCAAAGTGGTAGGCATGTTGTGTAAATCAAATGATACAAACCCCCCAAAAATCAATTTTAATTCCAGGTTGTAAGGCAACAAAATAGGAAAAATGCCAAGGGGGGTGAATACTTTTGCAAGCCACTGTAACTGTGTATACACAGCAGGCTAAGGGTCGTGGTCAAAGGTAGTGTGCTATAAAGGGAACAGGGTGCTATTTGGGACAAAGTCACAATCTCCCTCCTGACTGACATTATGGAATGATTTAATTAAAGTGAAAGGTCAGCTAGTCTGCATCCCAAATGGCACCCTATTCCCTATATGGTGCACTACTTTCCAACAATTCTGAATAGAGTGGGAGTGTGATGCGTCACGTGCCGTTACAAAAAGTGAACGAATACATCAGAAACATATGCAACAGACAGGTAGACAAGCCGTTTGTGTAGAAATCAGCATCATCATGATATATGCAGAAGGCTATGGATGAAAATAACTAATACAGGGTAGGACATGCATAAAAAACAGAAATACAGCTTGTTATAGAAAAGCACAAACACTGATACGCACACACGCACACAGATTTTCAGATTTTATGTAAGAGGTGCTACCTTCCCCCTAGATATAGTAAGAGGAGCTACCTTCCCCTAGGTACAGTAAGAGGAGGTACCTTCCCCTAGGTCCAGTAAGAGGAGCTACCTTCCCCTAGGTACAGTAAGAGGAGGTACCTTCCCCTAGGTACAGTAAGAGGAGCTACCTTCCCCTAGGTACAGTAAGAGGAGCTACCTTCCCCTAGGTACAGTAAGAGGAGCTACCTTCCCCTAGGTACAGTAAGAGGCGCTACCTTCCCCTAGATATAGTAAGAGGAGCTACCTTCCCCTAGGTACAGTAAGAGGTGCTACCTTCCCCTAGGTACAGTAAGAGGAGCTACCTTCCCCTAGGTACAGTAAGAGGAGCTACCTTCCCCTAGGTACAGTAAGAGGAGCTACCTTCCCCTAGGTACAGTAAGAGGAGCTACCTTCCCCTAGGTACAGTAAGAGGTGCTACCTTCCCCTAGGTACAGTAAGAGGAGCTACCTTCCCCTAGGTACAGTAAGAGGAGCTACCTTCCCCTAGATATAGTAAGAGGAGCTACCTTCCCCTAGGTACAGTAAGAGGAGGTACCTTCCCCTAGGTACAGTAAGAGGAGCTACCTTCCCCTAGGTACAGTAAGAGGAGCTACCTTCCCCTAGGTACAGTAAGAGGAGCTACCTTCCCCTATATATAGTAAGAGGAGCTACCTTCCCCTAGGTACAGTAAGAGGTGCTACCTTCCCCTAGGTACAGTAAGAGGAGCTACCTTCCCCTAGGTACAGTAAGAGGAGCTACCTTCCCCTAGGTACAGTAAGAGGAGCTACCTTCCCCTAGGTACAGTAAGAGGAGCTACCTTCCCCTAGGTACAGTAAGAGGAGCTACCTTCCCCTAGGTACAGTAAGAGGAGCTACCTTCCCCTAGGTACAGTAAGAGGAGCTACCTTCCCCTAGATATAGTAAGAGGAGCTACCTTCCCCTAGGTACAGTAAGAGGAGCTACCTTCCCCTAGGTACAGTAAGAGGAGCTACCTTCCCCTAGGTACAGTAAGAGGAGCTACCTTCCCCTAGGTACAGTAAGAGGAGCTACCTCCACCTAGGTACAGTAAGAGGAGCTACCTCCACCTAAGTACAGTAAGAGGAGCTACCTTCCCCTAGGTACAGTAAGAGGTGCTACCTTCCCCTAGGTACATTAAGAGGAGCTACCTTCCCCTAGGTACAGTAAGAGGAGCTACCTTCCCCTAGGTACAGTAAGAGGAGCTACCTTCCCCTAGGTACAGTAAGAGGAGCTAGCTCCACCTAGGTACAGTAAGAGGAGCTACCTCCACCTAAGTACAGTAAGAGGAGCTACCTTCCCCTAGGTACAGTAAGAGGAGCTACCTTCCCCTAGGTACAGTAAGAGGAGCTACCTTCCCCTAGGTATAGTAAGAGGAGCTACCTTCCCCTAGGTACAGTAAGAGGAGCTACCTCCACCTAGGTACAGTAAGAGGAGCTACCTTCTCCTAGGTACAGTAAGAGGAGCTACCTTCCCCTAGGTACAGTAAGAGGAGCTACCTTCCCCTAGGTACAGTAAGAGGAGCTACCTCCCCCTAGATATAGTAAGAGGAGCTACCTTCCCCTAGGTACAGTAAGAGGAGCTACCTCCCCCTAGATATAGTAAGAGGAGCTACCTTCTCCTAGGTACAGTAAGAGGAGCTACCTTCCCCTAGGTACAGTAAGAGGAGCTACCTTCCCCTAGATATAGTAAGAGGAGCTACCTCCACCTAGGTACAGTAAGAGGAGCTACCTTCCCCTAGATATAGTAAGAGGAGCTACCTTCCCCTAGGTACAGTAAGAGGAGCTACCTTCCCCTAGATATAGTAAGAGGAGCTACCTTCCCCTAGGTACAGTAAGAGGAGCTACCTCCCCCTAGGTACAGTAAGAGGAGCTACCTTCTCCTAGGTACAGTAAGAGGAGCTACCTTCCCCTAGGTACAGTAAGAGGAGCTACCTTCCCCTAGGTACAGTAAGAGGAGCTACCTTCCCCTAGGTACAGTAAGAGGAGCTACCTTCCCCTAGGTACAGTAAGAGGAGCTACCTTCCCCTAGGTACAGTAAGAGGAGCTACCTTCCCCTAGGTACAGTAAGAGGAGCTACCTTCCCCTAGGTACAGTAAGAGGAGCTACCTTCCCCTAGGTACAGTAAGAGGAGCTACCTTCCCCTAGGTACAGTAAGAGGAGCTACCTTCCCCTAGATACAGTAAGAGGAGCTACCTTCCCCTAGGTACAGTAAGAGGACCGTTTCAAGGCTGCTGAGCCTCCCCTGTGCACTGGTTCACTACTTCCATAAATATAAAAGCATTGGATTGGTGGAGGCATTGGCTAGTGGGGGTTTCCACCGCATTTCTTACACCAGTCATTTCCTTTCAAATCAGTGAAAGGAAGTGAACAAGCACACTTTGGGAGGAAGGAGAGATAATTGAGACATAGCCTAAGTCTTACTGTACGGAGAGACTCAGGGGTCTGTCAACTAGACCTTCCTATGTCAGGTGAACCAGTGTGCACTTCAGGAGAAAGGAAATATTATTGGGACGCACTCAGAGTTAGAGAGGGTAGACTCGGTCAGATACAGCTATAGTAGGTAGAGGGAAGGTAGAGGGGAGGTAGAGGGGGAGGTAAAGGGGAGGTAGAGTGGGAGGTAGAGGGGAGGTAGAGAGGGAGGTAGAGGGAGAGGTAAACGTTCAGATAGAGGGGAAGGTAGAGGGGAGGTAAATGGTCAGGTAGAGGGGGAGGTAAAGGGTCAGGTAGAGGGGAGGTAGAGGGGGAGGTAAAGGGTCAGGTAGAGGGGAGGTAAAGGGTCAGGTAAAGGGTCAGGTAGAGGGGGAGGTAGAGGGTCAGGTAGAGGGGAGGTAGAGGGTCAGGTAGAGGGGAGGTAAAGGGTCAGGTAGGGGGGGGGGTAAAGGGTCAGGTAAAGGGGGAGGTAAAGGGTCAGGTAGAGGGGGAGGTAAAGGGTCAGGTAGAGGGGGAGGTAAAGGGTCAGGTAGAGGGGAGGTAGAGGGTCAGGTAGAGGGGAGGTAAAGGGTCAGGTAAAGGGTCACGTAGAGGGGGAGGTAAAGGGTCAGGTAGAGGGGGGGGTAAAGGGTCAGGTAAAGGGTCAGGTAGAGGGGAGGTAGAGAGGGAGGTAAAGGGTCAGGTAGAGGGGGAGGTAAAGGGTCAGGTAGAGGGGGAGGTAGAGGGGAGGTAAAGGGTCAGGTAGAGGGGGGGGTAAAGGGTCAGGTAGAGGGGGGGGTAAAGGGTCAGGTAAAGGGTCAGGTAGAGGGGGAGGTAAAGGGTCAGGTAGAGGGGGAGGTAAAGGGCCAGGTAGAGGGGAGGTAGAGGAAGAGGTAAAGGGTCAGGTAGAGGGGGAGGTAGAGGGGGAGGTAAAGGGTCAAGTAGAGGGGGAGGTAACGGGTCAAGTAGAGGGGGAGGTAAAGGGTCAGGTAGAGGGGGAGGTAAAGGGTCAAGTAAAGGGGGAGGTAGAGGAAGAGGTAAAGGGTCAGGTAAAGGGTCAAGTAAAGGGGGAGGTAAAGGGTCAGGTAGAGGGGGAGGTAAAGGGTCAAGTAGACGGGAGGTAGAGGAAGAGGTAAAGGGTCAGGTAAAGGGTCAAGTAAAGGGGGAGGTAAAGGGTCAGGTAGAGGGGGAGGTAAAGGGTCAGGTAGACGGGAGGTAGAGGGGGAGGTAAAGGGTCAGGTAGAGGGGAGGTAGAGGAAGAGGTAAAGGGTCAAGTAAAGGGGGAGGTAAAGGGTCAGGTAGAGGGGGAGGTAAAGGGTCAGGTAGAGGGGGAGGTAAAGGGTCAGGTAGAGGGGAGGTAGAGGGGGAGGTAAAGGGTCAGGTAGAGGGGGAGGTAAAGGGTCAGGAAGAGGGGGAGGTAAAGGGTCAGGTAGAGGGTAGGTAGAGGGGGAGGTAAAGGGTCAGGTAGAGGGTGAGGTAGAGGGGGAGGTAAAGGGTCAGGTAGAGGGGGAGGTAAAGGGTCAGGTAGAGGGGAGGTAGAGTGGGAGGTAAAGGTTCAGGTAGAGGGTAGGTAGAGGGGGAGGTAAAGGGTCAGGTAGAGGGTGAGGTAAAGGGTCAGATAGAGGGGGAGGTAAAGGGTCAGGTATAGGGGAGGTAGAGGGGGAGGTAAAGGTTCAGGTAGAGGGTAGGTAGAGGGGGAGGTAAAGGGTCAGGTAGAGGGTGAGGTAAAGGGTCAGATAGAGGGGGAGGTAAAGGGTCAGGTATAGGGGAGGTAGAGGGGGAGGTAAAGGGTCAGGTAGAGGGGAGGTAAAGGGTCAGGTAGAGGGGAGGTAGAGGGGGAGGTAAAGGGTCAGGTAGAGGGTGAGGTAAAGGGTCAGATAGAGGGGGAGGTAAAGGGTCAGGTATAGGGGAGGTAGAGGGGGAGGTAAAGGGTCAGGTAGAGGGGGAGGTAAAGGGTCAGGTAGAGGGGAGGTAAAGGTTCAGGTAGAGGGGAGGTAGAGGGGGAGGTAAAGGTTCAGGTAGAGGGTAGGTAGAGGGGGAGGTAGAGAGGGAGGTAGAGAGGGAGGTAGAGGATCAGGTAGAGGGGTAGACCAGCTGTGGATTCCCCTCACCAGTGAATCCAGGCGCTGACAGGAGGCGGCTGTGGGGGTGCCTGCAGCTGCTCCAGTCCCGCCTCTCCCAACGGCCATCCACTGCCAGCGGGGCCGGCCCTTTCATAAGCCCTACAAGAGACAGGGGGCAGCAGGCTTAGGCTGAATCCTAAATAGCACCCTATTCCCTACATAGGGCGCTACTTTTGACCAGAGCCCAGAGGTCAAAAGTAGTGCACTATATACGTAATAGGGTGCTATCTGGGACACAGCCCGGGAGACCAACAACCTAGCCTCATACTGACTGGCCAGGGACTGAGGTAACTGAGCTGACATAGAGACACACACAGACACAGACACACACACACACACTAGCAAACTCTAAAACACAAATAAAATGTTTAAATAAGGTAGTTTGTGTCAGAAATGAAAGTGGGATGACAAGCGGCAGACAGACAGACAGACAGACAGACAGACAGGCAGACAGGCAGGCAGACAGACAGACAGACAGACAGGCAGGCAGGCAGGCAGGCAGACAGACAGACAGACAGACAGACAGACAGACAGACAGACAGACAGACAGACAGACAGACAGACAGGCAGGCAGGCAGACAGACAGACAGACAGGCAGGCAGGCAGACAGACAGACAGACAGACAGGCAGGCAGACAGACAGACAGACAGACAGGCAGGCAGGCAGGCAGGCAGACAGACAGACAGGCAGGCAGACAGGCAGGCAGGCACCTGTGGGACAATGTGAAGGTTCCAAAATGACCCCAGATTGACTAATATCTACTTTCATATCCTCCAAGGTTCTTGGTGTTGGGGTCTGGAACTTAACTATGTTTCTAGAATCTACTACAACTAGAACTACTTAACTACAATCTGAGAACTACATCCACTATCTTCAGAGGATGTGTTGCTGATCATTCTCCTTCCTCTCTCCTAGCTATCTGGCCAACCACAGAGGAGTCGATTTACTACCAACTCCCCCCTCTCCCCTCTCTCCATGCCCCCAGCAGCAGTGAGTGAGCGAGCCGACCTACCCATGCCTCCTGATGGCGCCATGCACAGGACGGAGCCTGCCACAGCATGCAGAGAGGGGGAGAGGGGGGGGTGAGAGGAAGGAAGATGGGAGCAACGGAAGGAGGTGATGAGAGGATGGAGGAGGGGAGGAAAGGGGGAGGAGTGATTGACACAGAGAGAGTGACGACAGACAACAGGACAAGACAAAAACAACATTCAGGTTAGTGCAAGCCACAAGAACAGCGCGTAAATAATGGCTTCTATAACCTGTCACAGTCAGCTAGAACACAGCAGAGACAACATGGAGGCTTAAAGGCAGACAGACAGAACACAGAACATGGGACAGTGCAGTGGAGGGCATAGGATGCAGAGAGCGCTAATAGTATTCAATTGCTCACTGCTGTTAAGTTTGGATGGATACGGCATGTCAAATTATTAATGTGGTACTTTAATAGCAATATAGACCTGATGATGGGACAGCAGAGGAAAGTGGAGGAGTGGATCAGTCAGAGATCTATACATTCTCTCCCAGCGTGTGCTGGGTGCTGTTGCTGCATACTTTAGGCCACCTAGAGCAGATCATGCCAGTATTTGTGCGTGATAGCAGGGGACCAATCAAGCATGGGACAAAGACACAGAGTACAGGGGACCGAGAGGGAGAAAGAAGAGAAAAATAGAGTGAGAGTAGGAGCGAAGGACAGAGTACACCCAATAAGCCCTATCCCAGACAAAAGGACAGAGTACACCCAATAAGCCCTATCCCAGACAGGACAGAGTTCACCCAATAAGCCCTATCCCAGACAGGACAGAGTACACCCAATAAGCCCTATCCCAGACAGGACAGAGTACACCCAATAAGCCCTATCCCAGACAGGACAGAGTACACCCAATAAGCCCTATCCCAGACAGGACAGAGTACACCCAATAAGCCCTATCCCAGACAGGACAGGGTTTACCCAATAAGCCCTATCCCAGACAGGACAGCACAGCACACTGTGTACACTCAGCACAGAGAGAGAGTTCCTCAATACTCACAAGGAACCCGCTTTCTTCTCTCATGTTCCTACATTATATTCTATACCATAACACATCTCCCCCTATCAAATAGACGTCCACTGGTATGTTTATCAGTACTCCTGAGTAATATGTTCATAGTAATATGTCTTGGTACTAATGTTTGACATAGTAATATGTTTCTGCTGTGTCATTTCTCCTGTCTGTTTCCATGTGCAGTCCCTATGTAGACCCTATGCAGTTAACTTGACCCCCATATGACAGTACAGTGTGAAGCTGCCATGTCAGTCTGTCTGGCCTAGCTAGCCCTCCCCAGTATATTTAGTTCACCTATCTAAATCAGACTCAGGATAGATAAGTTCACCCAACTTAATTGAATCAATAATTCAGCCTACTTACTTTTTTAAAGTAAAGCCAACTTATTCTATTTGACAGAGTAGACAAGACTCACCAGGGTGGATAAAGGTTGGCTGCTGCAGCTGCATGTTAGCCAGGGCCTGCTGATAGTGGAACATGCTGGGGTTGAACACAGCACCACCCCCGTTACTCTTCTCTAAGGTGGGCCTCTTTGGTAGCGGGTGCATAGCCCCATGGGGCAGGGCCTGGGGA